>NC_061511.1:104138076-104204307 GCF_022539505.1 Lolium rigidum
TAACTCATCCCGCCGGATTACAAATAACACTTCCTATTACAACTCTATCTTTTCCTTAAGTACATCTTGGGCTTCCGAATCTTCTTATTCTTCGGGTAGTAGGCCTTCAATAAACCCCGGGTACTATATTCGGCAGGCCCATTTGGGATGCCTATGTCAACAGGGGGGTCGGAATGTTAAGTTCCGGTTCTCACAGAAGTGGTATCAGAGCCGACGTCGACCTAGTCACGTGGCCTTAGTTAGAATGGAAAACCTTTAGGACAAATTTTCTTTTGTTAAAAAAAAAGTTATTTATAAAAATCCTCGTAGTCTAATTCTTGACTATTGCTATTCCTTGTCTCACCTTCTTCACCATTGTTTTTTGATTCTTCCTCCCTAGCTACTTCTTTAGTATACCACATCCTATATAGAAGAAGTCATCTCAAGAATGCATGGATACAAGAGTCTTATATCAAGCACTTCATTCTTGAAGGCTGAAGATGCCAAGAGAAGCCAAGCATGTAGGATGAGTTTTTGTAGAACCCTTTAGATAGGTACTACGTATGTTAGAGCATTTTGTATGAGTATTGACTACATTTGTTTGTTGTTTTATGTAGTCATACTAAAACCTTTTTTTTTTTTTGCAAAATAATTTGCTTGGCATTTTATTTGGTTTTTACATGCATGCTTTCTTATATGTTGGCTATGGGTTAGTTTATTTCCCTCTCGTCTATCCTAACTTTGAGACACAACAGGATGAATGGAAATCGAGGTCGTGGTCGTGGAGGACGCGGAGGTCGCGGTCGTGGACGTGGTCGTGGACCCGCTTTTGAGGAGAACTTCTTCGAGGGTGAAGTCCAGGACACTGACACGGACACTGAGGATGAGGGACAGCAACCACCACCACCACCACCGCCACCGCCACCGGACATGGCGCAAGTGATGCTGATGCAAACACAGTTACTGCAGCAGATGGCCGCGAACCTAGCAAACCAGAACCAAAACCAAAACCAGAATCATCCCCCACAACAGTCCAAGCTAGCGAGAGTTCATGAGGACAAAGCCACCCACTTTTGCGGGATCAGCAGACCCTATAGAGGCAGATGATTGGTTGAAGGACATGCGCCGAAACCTCAATTTGGTTAATGTCAATGCTCAAGACCGTGTGAAGTTTGCTGCACACCAACTCAAGGGTGTGGCTGCAGATTGGTGGGAGAACTATTGTGAAGCGCATGATGATGCTGAGGGGATCACTTGGAATGAGTTTTCTGAAGCATTCCGGACTGCACACATTCCTGCTGGTCTCATGGAGCTGAAGAGGGATGAATTTCGAGCTCTAGTTCAAGGGAAGATGACAGTCTCTGAATACTGGGATCATTTTACCCAATTATCTCGCTACGGAAGAGCGGATATTCCCACTGAGGCTGACAAGATTTCTAAATTTCTGAGGGGTTTGAACCTAGGTCTGAAGGATAGATTGGTGTCACATGAGTTCGCCAATTTCCAAAGCTTGGTCAACAAGGCCATTCTGCAAGAGAACTCTAAGAGGGAGTTAGATGAACATCGCAAGCGCAAAGCACCACAAGGTCAACATGGAGCAGGAAGCTCACGTCAGAAGAACAATAACTACCCAGGTTATCGTGGAGCAAGTACCAAAACTGCAAAACCTAACAACTTCCAGCACAATGCCTACCGTACCCCAAGAGCTGAAGTTGGAGGAAATCATGCCAACACTGCAGGAAGGGCATGCTACCACTGTGGCATAGAGGGTCACTTTGCTGCTGGGTGCCCGAGCAAGAACACGGGGGTGACGCCAGTAAAGTTCAATTTAGGGTCGGCAGCAAAGACACCAGCAGCGGGACGTGGACGAGGCATACTGCCTACACCAGGAGGTGCACATCAAGCCTCAGGACAGCCTGGACGTGGTCAAGTCAACCACATCACAGCAAAACAAGCTCATCAAGCCTCAGATGTTGTTCTTGGTATGTTCCCGATCAACTCATGTTATGGTTCAGTACTATTTGATTCTGGAGCTTCCCATTCATTCGTTTCAAAGAAATTTGTTGAAAAACATCATTTGAAAACTGAGGGTATGAGTCGGGCAATGGCGGTACAATCACCTGGGGGAATTCTCACTACGGGTTTAAAATGCCCTAACGTGATCATAACGATCGAAGGAATAGAGTTTCTAGCAAACCTCATAGTGTTAGACTCTAAAGGGTTAGATGTCATTCTGGGCATGAACTGGTTAGGAAAACACAAGGCTATGATAGATTGTGGCCTTAGGGCGGTCTCGTTAACTAGTAATAAAGGAATTGTTGTGGACTACAAACCCGAGTCAACAACCCATACTGCAGCTGACAGCTTGTTGAACAGCTTGAAGGAGATGGTTGTGTCAGATGTTAGAGTTGTTAAGGAATACCCAGATGTCTTTCCGGATGAGTTACCAGGTCTACCACCAAACCGTGAGATAGAGTTTGCCATCGAGTTAGTCCCAGGCACCGCTCCTATAGCAAAGAGACCGTATAGAATGCCAGCAAATGAGCTAGCTGAGATGAAGAAGCAAATTCAGGAGCTTATAGAGAAGGGATATATTAGACCGAGCACCTCACCTTGGGGAGCACCCGTGTTATTTGTGAAGAAGAAGGACGGTACCATGCGCATGTGTGTGGATTATCGTGCCCTAAATGAAGTAACCATCAAGAACAAATATCCTTTGCCGAGGATCGATGATTTGTTTGATCAGTTGAAAGGAGCTTCTGTCTTCTCAAAGATAGATCTCAGGTCAGGATACCATCAGTTGAAGATCCGACCAGAAGACATACCCAAGACAGCCTTTGTTACTCGGTATGGTCTATATGAGTTTCTGGTGATGTCATTTGGACTCACAAATGCACCAGCTTACTTCATGAATCTCATGAACAAAGTGTTCATGGATTGCTTGGATAAATTCGTCGTTGTGTTTATTGATGATGTATTGATCTACTCCCGTAATGAAGAAGAACATGAGAAACATCTTCGAATTGTTTTGGAAAGGCTTAGAGAACATCAACTCTATGCGAAGTTTACTAAGTGCGAGTTTTGGTTGAAGCAAGTGGACTTTCTTAGTCATGTTATCTCAGCTGAAGGAGTAGCAGTGGATCCAGCTAAAGTGGAGTCAGTACTTAGCTGGAAACAACCAAAGAATGTGTCAGAGATACGCAGTTTTCTCGGACTTGCGGGATACTACCGCCACTTCATTGAAGATTTCTCAAGGATTGCAAGGCCGATGACACAATTGATCAAGAAGGATAGCAAGTTTGAGTGGACACCAGCTTGCGAAACGAGTTTCCAAGAACTCAAGAGAAGATTGACATCTGCTCCAGTGTTAATACTGCCGGATATTCGAAAGGACTTTGAAGTCTATTGTGATGCTTCTAAACAAGGATTGGGTTGTGTGCTCATGCAACAAGGCAAGGTTGTAGCCTATGCATCAAGACAATTACGTTCCCATGAAGTGAACTATCCTACCCATGATTTGGAATTGGCTGCCGTGGTACATGCTTTGAAGATTTGGAGGCACTACCTTATTGGTAACCGTTGTGAAATATATACGGATCATAAAAGTTTGAAGTATATTTTCACTCAACCAGATTTGAACCTCAGACAAAGGAGATGGCTAGAATTAATTAAGGACTACAATATTGGCGTCAATTACCACCCCGGTAAAGCGAATGTCGTAGCTGATGCGTTGAGCAGAAAGGTTTATTGTAATAACTTGATGATTCAAGAAGCTCAACCAGAACTTCATGAGGAATTCAGGAAGTTAAACTTGAATGTGAGCCTCGCTGAGAATGAGGATGTACTAGAAGTCAAGTTCACTCTAGAGGATCAAGTTAGAGAAGCTCAGAAAAATGATAAGGAAATCGAAGAGATTCGAGAAAAGATCAAGTTGGGAGAAGCACTTGAGTATAAGGAGGATGAAAAGGGAAATATTTGGTTCCGAGATCGTTTATTGGTGCCAGACCAAAAGGATCTCAAGGATTCAATCATGAAGGAAGCACATGAATCAGCGTACTCCATACACCCTGGAAGTACGAAGATGTATCATGATCTTAGAGATAGTTTCTGGTGGTCAAGCATGAAACGTGAGATTGCCGAGTATGTTTCACGATGTGATGTATGCCGAAGGGTCAAGGCTGAGCATCGAAGCCTCGCCGGATTGCTTCAACCACTCAAGATCCCTGAGTGGAAATGGGAAGAAATAGGGATGGACTTCATTACCGGCCTTCCAAGGACATCTTCCGGATATGATTCTATTTGGGTCATCGTGGATAGATTGACCAAGTCAGCTCATTTTATTCCAGATGAAGACGACTTTTAAGGGGGAGAAACTGGCTGAATTATACATGGCTAGAATTGTTTGCCTACACGGAGTTCCTAAAAAGATTGTATCTGATCGAGGTACTCAGTTCACCTCAAGGTTTTGGAAGAAGATACATGAAGTTCTGGGCACACAGTTGAATTTCAGTACCGCTTACCATCCGCAGACTGATGGACAAACCGAGCGAGTGAACCAAATCTTGGAAGACATGCTTCGAGCATGTGCTCTAACTTGCCAGCGCACTTGGGACAAGAGTTTGCCATACGCTGAATTCTCTTACAATAATAGCTTTCAAGCAAGCTTGCAGATGTCTCCATTTGAAGCCTTATATGGACGGAAGTGTCGTACCCCACTCAATTGGCATGAAGTGGGAGAGAACCAAGTGTTTGGACCCGATACTCTAGAGGAGGCAGAAAAGCAAGTGAAGATGATCCAGGAAAGGCTACGGGCTGCCCAGTCTAGACAAAAGGTGTATGCCGATAGACGCCGACATGAGTTATCTTTTGAAAAAGGTGATGAGGTGTACTTGAAGGTATCCCCACTTCGTGGGATGCGACGTTTTGGACTCAAGGGGAAGTTAGCACCTCGATACATTGGACCTTTTACAATCACCGCCCGACGTGGAGAAGTTGCTTATGAGTTAGCATTACCCGAGAAGCTATCGAAAGTGCACAATGTGTTTCATGTGTCTCAGCTGAAGAAATGCTTTGATAATCCGGAGGAAGAGGCTCGAAAAACCTCGTTGGATGCCATAGAAGTTCAAGATGACTTGACTTACGAAGAGTACCCCGTTAAAATTCTCGATGAACAGTTGAGGACAACTAGAAGGAATGTGATCAAGTTCTGCAAAGTTCAGTGGAGCAATCACACCGAGGAGGAAGCCACATGGGAACGTGAAGATGCCCTTCGGAAGGAGTTTCCAAATCTTTTCTCTTAGGCCGAATGTCGGGGTCGAGATTCCTTTTAAGGGGGGTAGAATTGTAACATCCTGATTTTTTACGGACATGATTTTTTTTTTCTAAACAAAGGATGTTGCAACGCGGTCGAATAAAAATAAAATTTTCGTTTGGAGTTGTTAAAATTAATTCTAAATATTTTAGAATTATTTTTACATATAAAGAAGGAGAATAATTTCTCAGATTACTTCTTGTATTTTTTATTTGAATCTATTTTCAAATTTGCTGATTTCTTCTTTTGATTTGGATGCGCGTACATGCACATACACTGCCTTGGTTAGAACATTTTATTTGTCTATTCTCTACCTTTCCTTGCACGTCGCATTCTCTCTAATCTCATTCCTTTCTTTCTATTTCTGTGCTTGGACGTTCATCGAGTAGCTCTCCTGATAATTCTTTATTTCCTTTTACGAGGCTGCAACTACACCAGCACGTTGTGTTTCTTTTGCTTCCCTTGACATGTACTATGTGGCCTGCACGTACCGACCCTTTTCTTTTCGTTCCAGCGAGACATCAGTTAGCAGCGCGTACAACGCACGCACAGGACACAGTCCCACGAGTTCCACCGAACGAGGCGCCCAGCAATTCAGCACACGAAGAGACGATCTCTCCTCATCTTCTCGCAGTCAAGCATGAAGGAAAACATCGGCGAAAACGCTTCCACCAGAAACTGCCGCGTTTATCCCAGCCTTTAACCTCTCCTTTAATCGCATCCATTAGAGCGCCCTTTCTCCTCCTACAGAGCCTCAGACCGACGCCCCCACTCTCCTCTTTCATCCCACACCAACACTGCAGCTCTAGACCTTCACACAACGAGGCAAACTCGCAAGAACGCCGTCGGACGCCGTTCCCGTTCCCGGTGACTCCAGCCATGAGAGGTTGAGCAGCTGCGCCACCAAGACCGCGAGGAAGAGCAGGACAGACCCACGGAAGGAGAAGGCGAACCATTGATTACCGACGACACCTCCGGCAACGCGATCGACTCCGGCCACCGACGTCTACCTCAAACTGCGACGAACTCGGTGAGAACCAGCCGTTTCTTTTGCTCGGAACGCGATCCCCATCCGTAGAGCTACCTCCTAGACATGATCCTCAACCTTAGTTCGGTAGTTCCTCGTGTCGCCGGTGAACCGAATGCCATCCGGTGGCATGGTCATGTTATGCCATCTAGAACACGTTTCCTGTTCTTGAGCCCAAACTAGAAAACGTTCCATATTACTTGAGGAAACCAGCAGTGCTGTTAGTTGGGCCAATATCCGTGATATTTAGCAAACTATTTTGAAAACAGATTTTGAACCTTGGCATCACCATGAGCATGTATGTCGTCAGTCCGTATAATTGTTTGTGCTAGTTTACTGCATCTAGTTACCCATGTATTCATGTTTGTCTATTTTTAATGCGTTGCACCACTATGAACCCATCTGCTAGTTTGCATATTCTAGCCATGTAGTAGCCATAGGTATAATTTCTGGTTTTGATTCATGGTGTACGTACATCTAGTGTTAAATAGCAAAGTTCAGTTTTTGACAGTAGAACATGTTAGATTGTTGTAAATCCATCATGTGTAGACTAGAGCAATCATATGATTTATTTAGTTGCATGTAACTCACTGAGTAGATTAGTTTAACATGTAATTCTTTATCAGCATGACCCTGGCAAATGTTGCATTTTTGACATTCTAGTGTTAACTTACAGGATGTTGTTGCTCACCATCGTATGTGCAAAGTGTTCTGATCTTAAATTGTTTACCCATGCATTAGTATGACCAGTAGCATGTAGTTGGTTTGCACATTGCATTTTAAATCTATGCCATCTATGTAGGTTCGCTCAATATATATTTTCTAAAATATTTTGTACGTAATATGGAGCGATCAGTATGCCTTGAGCCTTAGTTACCCAAATCCCCACGTAGCCATTCCGGTCTTTTTCGTGTAGTGAACGACCGACACATACCTCTTATTTGGATCTTTTCATTTGGATCTTATTCACTTTTCATTTGCATCTTATTCGTCGTATTGCTTGTATTCATTTGTATTGTTATTGCTTCGATACGACGATTAGGCGGAAACGGAGAGTGGTACGATCACGACCAAGGAGGTGAAGGACAGGAGTTTGACAAGGAAGGCATGCCCTCTCATCATATTTATCCCAGTTTTACAAATTGCATGATATTTTATATTTTACAAATATATATGCTATTTTATTCCAGTAGCTAGCGTGTCGATTGACACACCAACCTTGATCTGGTTGTCGCCTTTTACTTGATACCCTGAGTAGAGATTATATAATAATCCTGATAGAGTAGAGATGCTTAGCATGCTAAATAATCATTAGGATACTTCCTATTGCCTCTTTGGAGGAATTGATCGACCTTCGGGTCAAACATAACCTTTTGAAAGTTGTTGAGCTTGTTAAGCTGGGCTGTTTAGCCATTGTTGTTCCTCTACTCTCTCTTCTACTATGGGTGAAACTTACCATCTAAATATGGCGCGAGCGATAGCTGAATCAAATGTTGAAGGAGCGATTGACTGCCCTTCACAAGTTGGAGGGAGCAATCCGTCGTTCGTGCCGCTTAAGGGTCCTAAAAAGTCTTGGATTTGAAGATTGTGACAACCGTACAACCACATGCTATATGGGCACCGGCCTGGTTAAGTAAGTTAGTCAGCCTTAGGTGTTGATGTCGCCGTACCGCAGATGAGGTGGCTGCCTACGGGAGAACCTTCGGCACGGATGGGGGGACCGGTTTGAGGACGTACTCTCGTACCGTGCGCCGGACCCGGTGGGCATGTCACATCTTTGGGGGATCTAGCTAAAAGACCTTGTCACAATCCCTCCGCCGGTACACCAAATGGTGTGTACTAAACCGGAGGCCACCGGTGGGCAACAAGACGGGGTTGTGTCATGTGGGCAAAGTGTACAACCTCTCGCAGAGTTAAAACTATTCGAATAGCCGTGTCCACGGTTATGGACGACACATGAATCTTTCTTGACATACAGGAACCTGTTTTGCTATTTCCCTCTTTGCCTCTCTCTCTCCTTTCCTCCTTTCCCATGGAATCTGAATCCTATGAGATAAGTGAGTTGTCGAGGACAACCACATTGATGAGAAATATTACACTCATTATAAAAGATGTTTTCGTCTAAAACTGCTTTTATCAAATGAATTTCAAATAAAATTGGCTTTATGCAAATGAATCTACAGCCTTCCTTTGAAGCCTCATGTAGATATATTAGGTCTTGCATCGAGGGGGTGTGTTGAGTACTCTATGTACTCATGGCAATACTTTTGTTGATATTCAGAGTACTTCAAAGACAATGAAGACTACGACAACTACGACGACATTGAAGAGTGAGGCCTCGTGGACTACATCAACTGCCTGTGGCTGAGATGGAGTCACTTCGCGTTTTATTTATCCGCTGTGCTTTCTGAATGTAATGAATGTCACAAGACATTTCACTATGTGGCTCAAACTTTGTAATAATTATTACTCTTTGCACGTCCTGCAATGATATTCATTTCGCTGTGTCGTCAACTTGATCTTGGGATTGACGAGTAACACAGGGGGGTCGGAATGTTAAGTTCCGGTTCTCACAGAAGGGTATCCCATTGAGAGTGGCTTTCCAAGTGTTGCGAAGCATTGCACAAGTGTTACGACCGTGAGAGGGTGTGTGTGTGCGTTGTGTTGAGCAAAGCTCCGAAGCAAGCTCGGTGAGAAAGATACACAAAAGAAGAAAAAGTGTGACATAGATAAAAATAAAGCTTCTAAGCATAGAAAAAAAATGTGAAAAAAAAAGAGAAAAAGAAAAAGAAATAGAAAAAGAGTGTGTGTCCACCGATACAAATTAAAGAGTGCAAAGCTTGTAAGCACTAAGAGAGAAAAGAGAAGAGTGGCATTTGTGCAAATCTAGTTGCTTCTCTCATATGCAACCAAGCTACGGTCTCTCTTGTGTTGGCGCGACACCGAGCTAATAGTCTTCGTTAGGATCATCTTTGTTACTTGCTCACTTCCTTGGTCGCGCTAACCCCATTGTTCTTCCTTGTGTGTGTTTCCGTGTTTTCTTGACATAGATCACCACTTTTGACATTTGACTTTGGATCTTACCCACATTTGACAATAGACATTTTCTTTGGTTCTTTTCGTTTGCTATCCACATCCCCACCTACCACCATATAGAGTTCTTAGCCTTTTGCGTGTGCTTTGAGTGTGTGTGAGTACATATCGGTTATTCTCTAACTTGAACCATTTTCTCGATTTTGTTGCTAGTTTTGACCTTTTGGTAGTTCTCTTTCCACCATACATACACCCATCCTAGTGAGAGCCACCCAAAATGACACCACAAGAACAAGCCGAGATGAGAGCCTACTTTGCCGAGCTAGATGCTCGAGAAGCCACAATGACCCTACAAGACAAAGCCGAGTGCAAATCCTACTTCAAACACCTTGAGAGCAAGAGTGACACACCACATGAGTTGAGTGAGGACGCTTTGATTTCTAACACATTAACCTCTACTCCTCTTGTGTTGTCTTCCTCTTTGCTAGGTTGCTCGGACATCGACGACGCCATTGCCATGGAGATGAGGGACTCCACTATATGTGAGATGAGCGACTCCACTATATGTGAGATGAGCGACTCCACTATATGTGAGATGAGTGAATCCAATATACATGAGCTTGAGTGCCTCCACCTTGAGGATATGAGTGATACACCGAGTGAGATGAGAGTGGTAGTTGATAGGTCATGTGAGGCCATTTCGAATTCTAACAACTTACCCTCTACCTCTAGTGTGTTTCCTTGTGTATCATTAGGTTCCATGAATGACGAGTTCCCGATCATGGAGAAGATGTACATGGTGCATGAATATGATGCTATCACACCATGCTTGATTGAAGATGAACATGGAGGCCACATGGAGCCTACCACTTCCACAACACCTACCTTAAATGAGTCGGACTACAAAGGTACCTATATAGGTGTTGATGATGCCATGATCCCACTAGTGGACATGATGACTTCTGAGTGCATGCATGATCTTGATGATACAATTGCTATGTCATATGCTTCGTTCATTCCCCCATGTGATGCTTTGCTTGATAACATTGTTGATCATGTGGAACTACTTGCTTGTGACAATATGATCATGCCATGCTATGAGAGTTTAACTTTCTCTCCAATTGCTTGCAATATGTCGAACAATTGCTCTTTCCCATGTATTGTTTGCAATGATGATGCTAATGATTGTGTTGTGACAACTTTGATGAACAATTGCTCTTTTCATAAGTTTGTCGACAATAATGATCAAACCTTGAACATGTTTTGTGCAAAATGCTTGCAATACTCTCCCATTAATGCAACCAAAATGTTGAATACTTGCTCTTTCCAATGCTTGGTTTGCCATAATGTTAATATGCTTGTAAATGAGATTGCCCCCATAGCTCTCTCAAATTTTGGAGACTTTGCCTATGTCCATGATGAGCATGTTCATGTGTTTACCCCGCATATTCACCATATCTATTATCATGCTTTGCTTGATGCTAATGGTGATGTGCAAAAGAAATGGACCATCATGATGGATGATGTGTTCATATACCATGCACACACGTTCTTTGCTTTGCCTATTGTGTGTGTAGGTACAAGAATGCCAATGTCAACCTCGATTGAGCACGAGTTGACAAAGAGAGCTCTTGAGAGCATAATACAAGTAAGTTCAAGATCGAACCCGGCTCTAATACCTTTCCCATGCTTTGCATTGAACATGCCGAACAATTTCTCTTTCTCATGGTTCTTTTGCAAGCATGATGATGTGATTCTTACCGTTGGTGTTGCCTCAAACAAGTTGACCAATTGCTCTTTCATTTGGTTTTGTGGAACACACGGTTGTGCAAATTTCTACTTGGTGAACTTTTTGGATGATATGTTGTGTGTTGCACCAAATATGAGGACCAATTTCTCTTTCCAATGGTTTGTGTGCACACATGTTGATGATATTTTGGACACTCTTCCGTATGTGTTTTTGCCAAACTCTCCACTTATTGCTTCAAGGATGTTGAACAATTTCTCTTTCCGATGCCTTGAGTGCAATAATGCACATGAGTTTCTACATGAGATGGACACCATGGTCGTCTCACAATTTGGAGTTTTTGTGTTCCCACATTTGGAAGATGTTCATATGGAGTTCTTACACATTGACCTTGCACATGCATTATTCTTGATAAATTTGTGTTGTGCTAACGGTGTTGTGAACATGAATGGACATGTCGTTGATGATATGCTCCTCTATCACGCACACATATACTTTGCTTGGTCTTTGTTGTGTGAAGGTACACTTGACATATAGATGAGCGTCAACGAATGGGTTCAACCCCATACATCTACTACACAAGATCTCTCAATGAGAGCACACCGACATCTTGCTAAGGTGACCTCCTTATACTTGGGACATATTGCTAAATCCATTGAACATTGGCTACGCCTTGAGTGTTCTAGCTCTTGCTTCTCTTGTGCTATTGATAGGGCTCTTGACAAGTGACGGGACATTCAAGCGTGGTTGTCATCTACCTCCTATACACGTTCATGAAGAGTTATCGTCGAGGACGACTCTTTTTCAAGTGGGGGGAGATGATGCAGCCCGACCTTCGGTCTTCACCGCATCATGTGCTTCATCGCCAAGATGGCACACAAAGGTGAATCTTCTCCTTTACGCGTGCCTCGTATCGCCTATTTGGGACGATATACTACTTCATACTCCGTCATATCTTGATGATAGGAACTCGACGACAAGTACGGAGGGAAGAGAGGATGCCATGGAGACCCGAGGACGCAAGGCCGATGTCACGGAAGCATGGAAGAGAAGGAGAAAGAGGAGCTGGATGCTCCAGGCCGGAACTTCCGCCCACCACCGCCGGAACTTCCGTCCAGATTCCATCCAAGACTGAAGATGCTCGCACTGAAGAACTGCGACCGGAACTTCCGCCCCTCATGGCCGGAACTTCCGCCCCCGACCGGAACTTCCGCCCTCAACGACCGGAACTTCCGCCCCCGACCGGAACTTCCGCCCTCAGTGACCGGAACTTCCGCCCTGTCGAGCCTCAGCCAGATCTCAGCCCCTTTTGACTTGTAACTTACCCCTTCGGCCCCCTACCTATAAATAGGCACCTACCCCCACCTTCATGAGAGAGAGATGATGTTTAGATGAATTGGCTTATGCCTCTATTATCCCTTTGTGGATTTGGGAAACCCCCACCTTAGATGATCCATCTATTGTATCCCTCCTTATCCGGATCTTTTCCATTCTAGTAATTCTATCAATTGAGAATCTCTTGCTTTGCAACTCTATTCTTAGTTGGTCTTTTACTCTTTGGAATTCTATTTGGATTTGTCGATCTTTTGCAAGAGATTCTACCTTTGGTCTTTCTCTCGCACTTCTATCGAGTTGGTGGTTCGGGCCAACGAGGATAACCGATTTGTGTGTGTGCGTGTGTTTGTATCGTGTTCTTCGCATTCATCCACTTCCCCGCGAATCCCCCCCCCGCAATCACACTCACCCGGGGTCAAACCGTGAAGATTGGGCACACCCTCGGGCTTAGCCCGCATCATATCTCATCATGTTGCATTCATGCATATCACCACCTTTGGGTTTTATAAAACTGCATTTGGTTTTGGCATTGCTTTGTTTGCTTGTTGTTCTTCCCCTCTTCCTATCTCTTGGTTCATCCCCTCCCTCTTGTGATGTTCCAAGAAAAGCTAACAAGCCAACCTATCCCTCTACTTGATCTATATTTCAAATAGGTCATGTCAAAATTTTCTATTATATGGTTGATAAACCTACCCCTCTCTTCTATTTTTGCAATGCTTAGTATGTGCTTGAGTTGGGATCCCTTCCTTCTCAAATGGTTGAGCCCATTAGGGTTTGCCAAATATTTGAATACCACATATTTTCATCTCTCTTTATTTGCTCTATGGCTCCCTATCACTTTCTCTCTTTTATTTTTTCAAGCCTACCATGTTGGTATCCCATGCTTGAGTTCTTCGCTGATTTCATTTCAAATTCTTCCCTTCTCAAAAATTCAGAAAGTTATTTGAAAGGAGGAAGAAATAAAACTGAAAACTGAAAAGAAATAAAAGGAAAAAAAAAGCTAACTAGCCTAGCTAACCTAACCGGACCAACACAGCACCTAGCCTTTATCCAGCTCAGCTCCAACGTGTGGAGAGGAGCTCCTGTTCGTCATCTTCGTGTACGACCACCTCCATCACCACATGATCAGCTCCTCTCTCCCCGATGCTTGCCACCTGCCTCGCCTTCTTTTCCCCTTAAGGCCTCGTTTGGTTGCAGCCATTCCCTAGGGGTTCCGCGGCCTTTCCCTGGCCCAGGAAACCCCGGGCTGAATTGGCCCGGGTCAAGTTACCGTGCCGTTTGGCTGCCCACGAGGGGAGGAAGCCCGGCCCTTCCGCGTCTGTTCCCTGGGCGTCCGTTCCGCGAGTCGAGAGGTGTGGAACTCATTCCCCGTCTGGCTCTCGCCACTCGGCGGCGGCGACGCTGGGAGCGACAACTCCAGTTCCCCTTCCTCCGGCGACCGTCTCCGTCATCCCGAGCGCTCCGCCTCCGTCCGAGCTCCTCCGCCTCCGTCAAGATCTCCTCCGCCTTCGCCTCCGCCCGAGATCTCCTTCGCGTGCGCCTCCGCCCGAGATCTCCTCCGCCTCCCTCGACCAAGGTTTCCTCCGCCTCGAAGCTCTTCTCTCCGTCGGCGGTGAGTCCCAATTTCTACTTCTTGTTTGAAGGAAGTCTTAGATGCGTACGTTTGATAGCTGAGAAACGAGAGAAAATCACCAGCCTCCCAAGCACTCAGCGGCGAGATCCGTTCGTGCACTCATGCAAATGGTTTCTTTTCTTTAGCTAGCAGTATTCCGGTGACTTTGTACATCTATTGATCAATTCTCCGTCTTGGAGAAGCTGCAGGATAAAGTGGAGACTAGAAGTGCATGTTTCTTATTTTCTGTCTTGCCCTTCAATTTCAGCACACACAAGCTTTTGATTAGTTTTATGGCATTGAACTCCATTATAAATTATCCCTTTCGTTTGGTGCACAACACAAGGATTATTATTCAAGAAAAGAGCATCATATCATAAATAGGAATTGTTTGATCTTATGATCAGAGTGTGAATTATTTAGTCATGCTTGAACAAAAATAAGTACAGCATATCTGGTCTGTGATCCTTTGTAATTCTCATAGCTTGCTTCTTGCCATGCAAGTGTACCCACTGCGTTCTCTGAAGTCATAACCTTGGTGTCAATTTTACTAGTTGGTTATTCCTTTTCTGTTGTGATTCCAGATTGTTGATATCCTACAGGGTACACGGTGTGTAACTTTGCAGGTTTCCTTTTGGTACTAGTACTGCCAAAACTAGTCAACACATAGTTAACTTGCACAGTTATCCATATTTTTCTTTACATGGTAATGCAAAAGATGCCATGTAATGCAAAAATTAAATTTTCTAGGTTGCTCTCTGGAAATACAGTAATATATGTAGCATTCCCTGTGAATTTTTCTGGAAATAATGTGTGTAGCATCTACTGTGGCCTCTCTGGAAATAATATCCATCAAACCATTATTGCCATGCTACAGTTCATTTGTCAACACACTTAGCTATATTTTTGAAATAATGTGTGTAGCATCTACTGTGGCCTCTTTGAAAAATGCATTGATGTAGTTGAAATTAATTCAATCGATCCAACATATATATTGTTCAGTACCATAGTACTTGATCCAACAATATATATTAACATTGTGTACCGTATATAATAAAATTAACACCGACTTGCTAGTGATGGATTCTAGAACTTTGAGAAGGCAAGTTGTTAATTTCACCATCCATTTGTTTCATGTGATAGTGCTTATTAAGATGATAAATTATAAACAAGAGGGAAGAATGCTAAGCTGAAAATCTGGTGCACAGCTCATGGTTCCATTTGTTTCATGAGCGACCGCAACTCTTTCTAGTTGTACAAACTATGCCAATAACTGAACCCTTGTCCATTACTTAGCTCATGGTTCGTTGGAACCTGCTGCTAACGTGACGGACAGAGATCGAGAAGGCCCGCCGACAGGGTTCCGGCTGGACACTTGCAACCTGCTGCTAATGGCTGACTTGTGCCAGCCCGCCTGTCGCCGCCTTTCCATTTCGTGTCACTCTTTCCTGGCCAATGATTTCTAGCCCAGTGCCATAATCACCTATTGCAATCTTATAGTAGAGATGTATACATCTAGCTATACATGATAAAAAAAAAATGCTTTCTGTTTTCCTGTTCCTGTAAGCATTTGCTACTTGTAAGCTTCTTTCTTGATATCCATATGAATGTCTCCGCATGATTATCTTCTGAAGTTCTATAATAACATGCCCAAGTAGCTTCTTTCTCGATGCTTAACTTTCTTTTCTTTTCTAAACATTTGCAGGATCCTCCAATTCTGAAAAATGATAATTTGGCATTTTCACGCATGGACTAGCAGTATGTTTGTGGCTTCTGAGCTGCACGCTATTATGTTTATGTCTGGTGTCAAACATAAATATATGATGTTCTAAACATATGATGGCATGGCCAGCTATTTACTATTATGTTTATGATTGGTGTCCCATTATTTGTCTGGAGATGTAAAAATTGATCTATGTTTATGTTGTTGTGGTATGAGTATTCCTTGAAATTTCTGCATTTATTTGTATGCCAGAATTTACAAATTTCTTGTAAAAAACGTACTATTTTAGCCATATTTTCGAATTTCGTATGTCCCGTTCAGTTCCACTCCATTCCCTGCCTTTTTATCCAAATGACAAAATTTGATTCCCCCGAGCGGGAGGGGAAGCCTGGGATTCCCGAGCGCCCAGGGAAATTCGCGTCAGGGAAGTTGCTCCCTGGGTTTTGGGCCCCTTACAACCAAACGAGACGTAAGACGCCAGGAAACCGACCAGAACCCTAGCTCGCTCCTCCCTCGCTCGCACCGCGCTGCACCATCTCTTTCTCGGTCCTCCACCTCTCTGTAAGTGTCCGAGAAGGTTTTTCCCGTCGCTGCCGTCGCTCGCCGCCATCACCATGGCCTCCGACGAGCCCACCTGAGCTGGGGAATCGGTTCCTCTCTTCCTCCTCTACGTCCTGGACGTCGTCACGGATCCGGAGACGCCAAGTACAGCTCGCCTTCTCCACCATCTGCTTCATCTACTCCCGGCCTCTCCTTCGTCCTCGTCGCCGGCTGCCCCTCCTCCTCGTCTTCGACCACCCCTGGGTGAGAAGCACTTCCTCTCCTCTCCCCTGCATGCCACAGCATCCTTGGTTCGAGGCAGAAACGAGAGGAAGAACGAGATCGTTTCGAAATCAAAAACAGAAAGTTCCAGTTTTGCTGTTTCGAGGTGTCATCTTTCGGCGTAGATCCCCGACGATTCAGCTCGTTTCAGCACGCGTATCTGGTACCATTAGAAGCACGGTTTCACCCTATTTCCAGCAAACTTTGAATCACCCAAAATGGAGCAACACACACGACGCCACCTTCGTTCAAAGTCGGCTCCAGAAAACAGTTTCTGTTCAGTTTTCAGTTCAGTTGTTCTTCACCGTGTCGCGTTCCGTTTTTCCGACGAGTCTCACCGACGTTGCACTCCTTCTCAACACGAACCACAGGAACCACTAGATACTCCCCACATCCATCTACACCACGGTGGTTTTCTTTTCGCAAATCGACGCAGGGATTCGTCGCAGCCACGACTTTAAAATCCGTGCAAAAACCTGCCTACAGGAACACCCCGCTGTCACGTTTTTCAGTTCGTAGTGTTCAACATTCCAGTTTTCAGAATATATGTCCCTGGATGCTTTTCAAACTATTTAAAAATGCTTTTATACTTCTCCAAATTCATCAAGTTTTATATCCAATTTGTTCAGGAAAACATGATCTATCCAACCATGAACTTTGTTTCAACATTTGAACAACTAAAATTGGGTCACTTTTCAAATCTGAACTAAAATTGATGAATGTTGCATAAATCATAGCTTTCTTTCTACAATACCAAATTGGACAATCTTTATATCTAAATGCATCAGCGAAACATGAGGAATTCAAATCTCAACTTCGCATGCATCATTGGCATCATCCCTGGTTCGAAATAATTAAAATTTGGAACTACAACTAAATGTTATGTGAGGGTGTCTACCATTTCTTGCTATATTCGAACACCCCACTTAATTTTGGTATGTATGAAACCCTTGCACCTCATGCATCATATTGCGCATTGCATACTTGTATTGATTTGTGCCTTTACTCTTCGTGTATGTGCTATTTGGTTCTTCTCGAGTAGACACCGACGCCGAGCAGTTCGAGTAGGAGTTCGAGTGCCACCACGAGGAGGATCGCTGATGCGGCCTAAGGCCACGTGGGTTGCCCGATCTCACGAATTGACCGAGGGAAAGGCGGGGGAGAGGAAGAACACGAAGAACACGGCGATGAACACGATGAACACACGCAAACACACACAACACAACCCGATACAATTCCGGTTTACTCCCGATAGCCCGAACCACTATCCCGATAGAATCTCTCAAGGGAGAGACACACGGTAGAATCCCCGAGAGGAAGATCGGTATACGATCGGTGGAATCACACGAGTGAGAGACCGGTGGTAGAATCACAAGTGTGAGAGACTAATCATATAAGGAGTGCCTTGTACAATAGATTATGGTAATCTAAGGAGGGGGTTTCCCTAATCCCAGAGGGATGGTGGAGGCATGAGCCTAATTCTCTCAAGTTCATTCCTTTTCTAATGAAGGGGGAGGTGGGAGCCTATATATAGGGAGCCACTAAGGAGGGGTAGTTTAGGCATACAAGGGGGTACATGGGACTTGGCCCGAATTGACTTGGACGCATAGGGGGGCGGATTGTCCGGCCTTAGTGGGGCGGATAATCCGAGCAGTTGTGCTTCATGCGCCGTCTCTTCTGGGCGACCTCGGGCGCTCTTCTTCCTTCTTCTCTTCCATGCCTCCGTGACCTCGGCCTTGAGTGTGGTTCTTGTCGTTGAAGCACATGATGAAGCGAAGACCGTAGGTCGGGCTACATCATCTCCCCCCACTTGAAAAAGAGTCGTCCTCGACGATGAGTCTTCATGAATGTGTAGAGGAGGTAGATGACACCAACGCTTGAATGTCCCTTCACTTGTCAAGAGCCCTACCAATAGCACAAGAAAAGCAAAAGAGCAATCAAAGCGTAGCCAAAGTTCAATGTATTTGGGAAGAGGGCGCAAGTAGAAAGAGGTCACCTTAGGAAGATGTCGGTGTGCTCTCATTGAGAGATCTTGTGTAGTGGAAGTGTGCGGGCAAAACCACTCATTGGAGCTCACTTGTATCATGCTCTCAAGAGCTCTTTTTGTCAACTCGTGCTCAATCGAGGTTGACCTTGAAGTTTGGGTACCTACACACATGTTAGACAACAAGAACAACGTGTGTGCATGGTATATGAACACATCATCCATCATGATGCGCCATTTCTTTTGCACATCACCATTAGCATTAAGCGAAGCATCATAATAGATAAGGTGAATATGCGGATTAAACATGGGAACATGCTCAACATGGATATATGCAAAATCTCCAAAATTTGAGAGAGCTATGGGGGCAATCTCATTTACAAGCATATTAACACTATTGCAAGCCAAGCATTGGAAAGAGAAATTGTTCATCATTTTGGTTGCATTAATGGGAGAATATTGCAAGCATGTAGCACAAAACATGTTCAACATTTGATCATTGTTGTCGACAAACCTAGGGAAAGAGCAATTGTTCGGCAAGGTTGTCACAACACAAGCATCATTATCAACATTGCAAGCAATACATGGGAAAGAGAAATTGTTCGACATATTGCAAGCAATAGGATAGAAATCGAAACACTCATAGCATGGCATGGTCAAAGTGTCACAAGCAACTACTTCCACATGATCAACAATGGCACAAGTATCACAAGGGAAAGTGAAAGAAGCATATGACATAGCAATAGGATCATCCAACTCATGCAAGCACTCACAAATCATCATGTCCACTAGTGGGATCACGGCATCATCAACACCCATATGTGTACCTTTGTAGTCCCGCTCATATGAGGTAGGTGTTGTGGAAGAGGTAGGCTCGATGTGGCCTCCATGTTCATCTTCAAGCAACAAGCATGGTGTGATATCATCATCTTCATGCACCATGTACATCTTCTCCATGATCGGCGTCTCGTCATCCATGGGACCTAATAAGACACAAGGAAACACACTAGAGGTAGAGGGTAAGTTGTTAGAATTCGAAATGGCCTCACATGACCTATCAACTACCACTCTCATCTCACTTGGTGTATCGCTCATGCTCTCGAAGTGGTGGCACCCAAGCTCACATATGGTGGAATCGCTCATCTCACATATAGTGGAGTCGCTCATCTCACATATAGTGGAGTCCCTCATCTCCATGGCAATGGCGTCGTCGATGTCCGAGCAACCTAGCAAAGAGGAAGACAACACAAGCGGAGTAGAGGTTAAGTTGTTAGAAATCGAAACATCCTCACTCGACTCATGGTGTGTATCACTCTTGCTCTCAAGGTGTTTGAAGTAGGATTTGCACTCGGCTTTGTCTTGGAGGGTCATTTTGGCCTCTCGAGCATCTAGCTCGGCGAAGTATGCTCTCATCTCGGCTTGCTCTTGTGGGGTCATCATGTCTATATCTCACTAGGAAGGTGTATATGTATGTGGTGGAAGGAAAGCTACACAAGTATCTCACCTATCAAGAAAGTATCGGAAAATGGTTCAAGTCAAGAGCAAAGGCGAAATGTATCGGGGTTACTCACACACACACTCAAAGCACACGCAAAAGGCTAAGAAACACTATATGTGGTGGGTAAGGGGTGGATAGCAAACGAAAAAGATCAACGGAAAAGTCTATTGTCAAATGTGGGTAAGATCCAAAGTCAAATGTCAAAAGTGGTGATCTATGTCAAGGAAACACGGAAACACACACAAGAAGATCAATGGGGTTAGCGCGACCAAGGAAGTGAGCAAGTGACAAGATGGTCCTAGCGAAGACTATTAGCTCGGTGTCACGCCAACACAAGAGAGAGGTAGCTTGGTTGCATATGAGAGAAGCAACTAGATTTGCACAAATGCCACTCTTCTCTTTTCTCTCTTAGTGCGCACAAGCTTTGCACTTCTCGGTATCGGTGGACACACACTCTTTTTCTCTTTTTTTTTCTTTTTTTTTCTATGCTTAGAAGCTTTATTTTTCTCTATGTATATGTCACACTTTTTCTTCTTTTGTGTATCTTTCTCACCGAGCTTGCTTCGGAGCTTCGCTCAACACAACGCACACACACCCTCTCACGGTCGTGACACTTGTGCAATGCTTCGCAACACTCGGAAAGCCACTCTCAATGGGATAGGTACGCAAAGGAAGAAAAGGCTACAAGGGGTAGGGGAGGCAAGTTATACCTATTGATGTTAGGCGGTGTCAAGCACACGAACTTGCGATGGTGTCGACGATGGTGTCGAAGATGCGCCGGAATCCGGGTGCCGATGCCGTTGTCGCGGTGTTGATGTAGGCGCGGAAGCGGTTCTCACGGACCAAAGGCACTCCAAAACGGAAACCGGGCAAATTAAGTCAATGCCCGAAAAGTTGGGTCAAAACGAGCGGTCGAAAGTTGGGCTCCAAAAATCGTCAAAAATTAGAGATGGATTATGTGGAGTATTTGGGGGATGCTGTTAAAATTTGGAGTCAATCGGGCTCCGGAAAGTTGTCAAAATTTAGGGCAAAAAGTGGAGTCAAAATTGGACGAAACTGGTCCAGAACCCGGTCAACCGGATTCCTGGCCGGACCATCCGGTTGCCGCCCGGTTTCGCTCCGGTCCGAGCAGTTTTCAACCGGGTGGCCCGGTGTGCCGTCCGGTCGGCCGGACAAGACTTGCGCGGGCGTGAGCGATGGAGAGGAGCAGCACGGGGCGGCTTGGGAGATGCTTGCGCGGGGACGAGATGCGGCTGGCCTTGGCTCTTGCGTGCGCTGCTGCAGCAAGGTGCGGCACGCGGAAATCGAGCAGGGCAGGGCGGTGGATTGCAGCTTGATGCGCTGATGTTGGTGGATTTGCTGCTGCGTGCAGATGAATGGAGACGAACTGAGCAGAGCTAGCGCGCGGGGAGGCCGGCTCTGCAGCGTGGTGGCGATTGGGGCGGGTGGATGCGGGGCGAGCGGCCGAGGCGTGCGGGCGTCCAGGCGAGAGCTTGGCGCGGCGATTGGTGAGCCGTGGAGGCGAGCGGGAGCGGGGCCAGGCGGTGAGCGGCGGCCGGTTCAAGTGGATGGAGGCGCTGGTGAGCTCGCGCGCGTGAGTGGATGAACCAAGGCGGGGCGCGGCGCTGTGGCTGGTGGCGGCGGAAACAGCCAGCGGCAGGGTCGAGCACGGCGGCAGGTGGGACCAGAGGGGCGTGCTCTGCGGTCGATGGGGAGGCGGAAGCAATCGTAGGTGGATCCAGGAGCGCGCGAGGTTGACCCAAACGAGATGCTGCTCAAGAACAGCGATGAACACGGGAGAAAGAGGTCAAAAATTGCTCTGATTCGGCCGAAACTTGATGAAATTGAGGGAGAGAAGATGGGGAAAACGTAGATCAACACAAACAACACCAGATCAGTGGATCAAAACCACAAAAAACGCAACAAATTCGGAGATCAATTTTCGAGCTATTTTTTGGGCAATTTTTTGAGAAAATTTTTGGGCGAAATTGGAGAGATTTTAGGGTCAAATTCGTGGCAACCTTTGCTCTGATACCATATGATGCGGCCTAAGGCCACGTGGGTTGCCCGATCTCACGAATTGACCGAGGGAAAGGCGGGGAGAGGAAGAACACGAAGAACACGGCGATGAACACGATGAACACACGCAAACACACACAACACAACCCGATACAATTCCGGTTTACTCCCGATAGCCCGAACCACTATCCCGATAGAATCTCTCAAGGGAGAGACACACGGTAGAATCCCCGAGAGGAAGATCGGTATACGATCGGTGGAATCACACGAGTGAGAGACCGGTGGTAGAATCACAAGTGTGAGAGACTAATCATATAAGGAGTGCCTTGTACAATAGATTATGGTAATCTAAGGAGGGGGTTTCCCTAATCCCAGAGGGATGGTGGAGGCATGAGCCTAATTCTCTCAAGTTCATTCCTTTTCTAATGAAGGGGAGGTGGGAGCCTATATATAGGGAGCCACTAAGGAGGGGTAGTTTAGGCATACAAGGGGGTACATGGGACTTGGCCCGAATTGACTTGGACGCATAGGGGGGCGGATTGTCCGGCCTTAGTGGGGCGGATAATCCGAGCAGTTGTGCTTCATGCGCCGTCTCTTCTGGGCGACCTCGGGCGCTCTTCTTCCTTCTTCTCTTCCATGCCTCCGTGACCTCGGCCTTGAGTGTGGTTCTTGTCGTTGAAGCACATGATGAAGCGAAGACCGTAGGTCGGGCTACATCAATCGCGCTTGTACCACTACCCCTGAGTTGACAGGCGAGCCCACCCCTTCACCTATTTTACATTTTCATGCTCTTTGATCTATTGATATCCCTATGTTGCGATTCTGTTGAGTCACGTGTCCTATTCCACCCGCTACCCTATATGATCCGAGATACACCTCCTTGCCCTACCTGATGTTTATTGTTTGCCAGCTTTGCGAGTCGTAGGCGAGTTTAGGGTCTTGTTGATATCTCGATGTGTTGGAGATGTTGTTGGGAAGTTGACACATGTACCACCTTTTGAAAATGATGTTGATAACTTTTGCTACAACTAAAATTGCTAAGGGATAATAATATGTAGAGGCATCGGTGAGCCCCTTTGCGAAAGCATCGGACTTTTGTCTCGCTTGTGTCCCCTAGGACCCGAGTTCTTGTTATCTGTTCTAAGACTGAGCGCGCTAACCACTCGTGGGAGGTTTTATCGGGACCCCCCATCACCCATTACCATTTCTCAAGTCTGTTGAAAAGGGGGCCACAACCTTGGTTTTATTTGCCTATGCCATGTATGCCATGCTTTACTTACTGTTGCCTTCGGGTGTTTACTTCCTGTTGCCTTCAGGTGTTTATATTCTGTACTGTACCCCGCGGGACGTTTAGCGAAGCGTGTGGTTTGCACGCCTTGCCGCCGACGCAAACCCTGAGTCCGCATCGGAGTACGGCCGAACTTCGTTTCGGGTAGCTTAGTCGGGTGGCCCCCCTAGGCATTCTTGTAGATCTGGGAACGGTCTTGTTGTGAGACTCCGCCGTAATTAAGCGGGTTCGAGCATGCGTGTATGGTAACATTGGTGCACCCCTGCAGGGTAAATCTTTTCGGAAAGCCGTGTCCGCGGTTATGGACGACTTGGAGCTGTTTAACTCGATCATAGAACAACTTACACCTAAATTTATTGTTTATAACTTGCTAATAATCTGTGTAGTAAGTTAGCACTATTTCAATGGATACTAAATAAGGGTGTGAGTGCCTTGCCGTACCTCTTGGCGAGGGGGATCGCCTCGGCTGGGTATTGTCTGTAGAGTATAGAACTGCTAGATTATGCGCTCTCTCACCTTCTCTAATAGACGAATGTTGTAGCGTGTCTCTATTGGTTAGTTGCTTTGCTGCCGCTAAACTCCACATATAGCCGGGCGAAGTTTATACCGCCCACCAGCGAGCATAGCTGGTCTTGTCTCGCAAGTACGTGCCATTCGTACTTACCCTCATTTTTCTTTCTCTTTTTCCGGAACCCACTTTTCGACAAACAGGTACGGCAGATGATGATCAATACGCAGGAGGATACTTCGTTGAGTTCACGGACGACAACCTTGTCGAGTAGCAGGATCGCTCCTAGGCAGCAACCTGTGGCTTGTTGGTTATGGACCCGATTGGTTATTTATGGACTCTTAGTCCGATTTGGATCTTGTCTCGTACCCGGACTATTTGCTACCTCTATGTATGATGTATTGATGGGACATGTGTTCTTTTGCGTGTCATTTGGATGTTGCTCAGTAGAGTGTTGCTATATATAAACTTTATTTCCATCTTTTGTGTCGTAGATGGTTATGTTGTGATATTGAATCTGTATTCCACCCTTGTATCCTGTGCACAGTGCGTGTATGTTTGAAGTGCACAGAAAGGTGTAGCACTCGGGCCCGGAAAGCCTAACGTGAGCCTATGAGGTGGGTGTTGTGTGCATGGGCGTGTCGAGCTTTGCTTGGCCTACCCATAAGCTTGGGAATGCGAGGCGACCTCACGGTCCTTTGTAGTGACCTCATGCACATAAACCCCTCGTACCTGCGCGCTCTGGGTTTTCCTACTCCTGGGGCTTACAGACTTGGTATCAGAGCAGGACTGCCTTTAGGAGCCCTTGCAACGGACGAAGTTGTGTCTAGAAACTCATATTTTAGTAGCTACATAGGAAAACTTGTGCACGAGAGTAGGAATTCCTTTTATTTCTTACCCCACCCACCCTACCTCTGTTGAGGAAGAGCAACGGTTTTACTCTATTCTTATCTGGTTTCACCTAGGTTTGGACGTGTTCGGGAAAACCGTAGTGCCATAGGAAAAAAAGTGTTTTTGAAAATTTCGGTACTATGGTTGCTTCATTATCATCCTTTGTCAATATCCACATATAATCTGTTCCTTTGCAATGCTGGTATTTTCATACTAGCATGTTTCTCCTCGTTGTTCCGATGCGATCTCGACCACTTCTTTGTTCCGGAGTCTGTTTCCTTTTCGTTATCATCATGGAGCTACCGTATACTCCACCGTCCTGCGTGTTGCATGAATGATCTAGTTGCTTATCCTTGTATCCGGTTGTATGGATCTCATGTGTACTTGAACCTTGTATGGTGTACCTTGATGAATTCTATGGATCGTTGTGTTATCTGGTCTTGATTCCTTGTTCTAGGCTATGTTGTCATATGTTGTTCAACCGTCTTAATGTTTTCCCTCAACAGGATGGTTAGACCTCCACCACCTCCTCCGCTGGGGCCAGCCCTATTGCAAATGACTCAACTGTTGGGTCAGATGCAGCAAACCCAGCACAACTTCGATCAAGCTCGTCAAGGCAATGGCCGAGTGATGATCTGAGACTTCCTGCAGCTGAACCCGCGATCGTTCGACTCTACGTCTGAACCGCTGGATGCAGATGATTGGGTGCGCGATGTCAACCGCATGCTCAACACAGCGGGAGTCGCCCCAGAAGACAAGGTGCTGTTTGCGACTCACCTACTGACAGGAGGGTCCGCCGCATGGTGGGAGAACTTTCTCGAGATGCGCCCCGCCAATGCGCCTGATATCACATGTGAAGAGTTCTGGGAAGTTTTCAGGAGCCACCACATTCCTGAAGGGCTCATGGACAGGATGAAGGAGAAATTCCTTAGTCTTGTTCAAGGCAACAAAGACGTGATGGCGTACAGCATCGAGTTTGCCAAGCTGGCTCGCTATGGTGGTGAAAAAGTGTCTACTGATGCCAAGAAGCAGAAGAGGTTCCGTAATGGCCTCAAGCCGACACTCAAGTATGCGCTCACTCATGTCATGGCAGAAACCTTTGACAAGCTTGTCAACACTGCTATCAAGGAAGAGTCGGGTAGGCTTGCGTTCGAGGAGTCGCGCAAGCATACTCGAGAGGTTGGTGCTCCTTCAGCATCAGCGCTGCCTCAGAAGCGCAGGCTGTGGGTTCCTTATCCCGCACCGCAAAGACAAGCTGCACAAGCTGGGTATGCTCCCCGCGCCGCACACGCTGGGTATGCTCCCCGCCCTCCCGTCCCGCAGCTAGCGCACAGGACCTACCATCCTCCGCCTAGGCCTGTGTATGGTGGACCAAGGCCGATGGGTCCATGCGCCGACCCCACGTGCTACAAGTGTGGCCAGGCAGGGCACATCTCTACCTTCTGCCCTCAGAAGCTGCCGCCACCACCACCTCGCTCTACTCTGACACAAGCGATGGTTCGTGCACCAGCTCCGGGCCGTGCCTTCAACAACAACAACAGGCAAGGTCCGAGGGCTGCTCGCGTCAACAACCTCAACGTCGAGCAAGCTAAGCAAGCTACCGATGTCGTTCTTGGTACTTTTCTTGTTAACTCTATTCCTGCAAAAGTTCTGTTCGATACAGGAGCTTCTCTATCTTTTGTATCTGATAGTTTTGCTCAAAGCAACGAGTTTCCTATGGAGATATTACCATCAAATCTCTCATGGTTCAATCCCCCGGAGCGCAGATGTTATCCATAATCATAAGCCATGGTAACCAAATTCAGATTGGGAACCATTCATTCCAGGCTTCTCTCATACTCCTTCGAAACTCTGGCATTAATGTCATCCTTGGCATGGATTGGTTGAAGGCCAACAAAGTTGTCATTCATTGCGCTGAGCATTCAGTTTCCCTTCCTACTTCGACAGGAACCTTGACCTATACACCTTCTCAGACACCTTCTGTTCAGCTCTTTGCTTTGAATCCTAGCTCTCTTCCGGAGCTTGGTCTATACCGGTGGTTTGCGACTTTCTTTACGTCTTTCCTGAAGAACTTCCAGGTATGCCACCTGACAGGGCTGTTGAGTTCGTCATTGAACTGGAGCCTGGAACAGCTCCTATCTCAAAGCGGCCATACAAAATGGGCCCCAATGAGTTGGCTAAACTCAAGAAGCAGCTTGACGAGTTGCAAAAACTTGGTTTCATTCAGCCAAGCACTTCTCCATGGGGATTTCCTACCATCTTCGTGAAGAAAAAGGATAAAACTGATCGATTGGTGGTTGACTACCGCCCTCTCAACGAGAAAACGATCAAGAATACATATCCTCTTCCTCGCATCAATGAGCTATTTGATCAGCTTGCGGGTGCAACGGTGTTCTCTAAGATGGATTTGAGAAGCGGTTATCACCAAATCAAAATCCGCAAAGAGGATGTACCCAAGATAGCCTTCAAAACTCGTTATGGCCTCTATGAATACACCGTCATGTCCTTTGGCCGCACTAATGCTCCTGCCACTTTTTCTCGTCTGATGAACTACATTTTCATGGAGTACCTCGACAAGTTCGTGGTAGTCTATCTCGATGATATACTTGTCTACTCCAAGTCCAATGAGGAGCATGAAGAGCATCTTTGCCTCATCCTCATGAAGTTTCGTGAACATCGCCTTTATGCCAAGTTCTCTAAATGTGAATTCTGGCTTCCTCAAGTCGTGTATCTTGGCCATGTCATTTCTAGAAAAGGCATTGCTGTCAATCCTGAAACCGTCAAGGCGATCGTTGAATGGCTTCCCCCGAAGAATGTCAAGCAAGTGAGAAGTTTCCTCGGTTTGGCAAGTTATTGCCGCCGCTTCGTTGAGAATTTCTCCAAGATCGCCAAGCCTCTTACAGATCTCCTGAAGAAAGACAAGAAGTTCCTTTGGTCTCCTCAATGTCAAGCAAGCTTTGACCTCCTCAAGCAGAAGCTCACTTCCACACCTGTTCTTGTTCTTCCAGATACTTCTAAACCTTTCCAGATATTCTGTGATGCCTCTCTTCATGGGCTAGGCGCTGTCCTCATGCAAGAACGTCAAGTTGTGGCGTATTGAAAGATCGAGATGTCGCCTAGAGGGGGGGTGAATAGGCAATTAAAAACTCCTGCGGATTTGTCTTGTAAGAATGCGGAATTAAACTATCGTTTAGTTTACAAGCACAAACCCTAGATATGCTAAGCTCAACTAAGTGTAACAATAACAACTAGAGCTAAGCAAGATATGCACAAGATATATGTAGCACAAGTGATAGCAAGATATATGAACTTCAAGCACGATGGCTATCACAAGGAAAGAGGGCTCGGGTATAGAAATAACCGAGGCACGCGGAGACGAGGATGTATTCCCGTGTTCCTTCCTTTGCAAGAAGGTACGTCACGTTTGGAGGAGTGGAGGTCCACGAAGGATTCCCCGCGCCACGAAGGCTCACCCTATTCTCCGAACCACACCCACGAAGGATAATGGCCCTTTCCTTATGGTTAGCTTTTCCTCCGCTCCGGAGATGGCAAGCTCCACAACCACTTCACAAGCTCCACGAAGGAGAAGACCGGGCCTCTTCACAATCTTCTTGAAGAGATCACCGGAGCACCAATCACCAAGCCAACTAGGAGGTCTCCCTCCAAGAGTAACAAGCTCACGGTCTCTCACTCGAACTAATCGTGGTGGAGAGCTCAACACTATGCAATGATGCAAAGCAAGAACACTAGAGGTGTTCAAGTCCTTCACTCTCAAATCCCACCCAAACAACAAATGCTAGGATGAGACTCGGAGAGGAAGAACAATGGGGAAAGTCAACAAAAGACTCCAAGATCTAGATCCCAAGAGTTCCCCTCACTTAGAGAAGAAATGGTTTGGTGGAAGTGTAGATCTAGATCTCCTCTCTTAGATCCCTCAAGAATGAGCAAGAATCATGGGGGGGGAACAAGAGAGAGAGCAACTTCTTCAAATGCAACAATGGAGGTGAGAGAAAGGGAAGAAGTGAAGTGCTCAAGGTGGAAGAAGAGCTATTTATAGCATGGGAAATAAAACTGTTGGGGGGAAAAGACAGAAAAAACGGGCAGAAAAACGGGCAGAAAAACGGCCCAGCCGACCACCAGGCCGGCCGACCGGGGCAGCAGCCGGACAGGCCAGCGTGCAGCCCGGTCGGACCGGCCCAGCAACCGGGCTGAGCAGCAGCCGCGCGGGCGGCAGGAAGCTGGGCGACGCTGGGGCGTGCGGGCTGCGCTGGAGTGGGCCGCGCGGGGGAGGCGAAGCCCAACAGGCGCAGAGCCCGGCCGGGCCGGAAGGTGCGCCGGGCAGGCCGGTCACGGACCGGGCCTGCGACCGGACTTGGGCCAAAAGGCCTCTGGATCCCGGCCGGTTGGCACCAGCGCCAGACCCGGTCGCGGACCGGGTGGGCCGGTGGCTGGGCCGGTCGGCCGGCTGGCCCCTCCCCTTTTTCTCTTTTTCTTTTTACCTCTTACCTTTTTTCTTTAATAACTATTGCTCCCGAACTCCGATTGACATGAAACCAATTTTGTTGGAAAGATAACGACGAATAGAACCCCAACAAAAACAGGAAATATGGAGACTCCTCTCAGAAAATTTTAGATGATTTTAGAGAGGGAGTCTCCCACCGTCAAGAAACGGTGAAGACGTCCAAACTCGAAAACGCAATAGAAGATGCATGCGGATTCCGTTTTCGATGAACTTGGGCTTGTTGTAAAGCTAGCAACAAGCTCAAGAACCTCACACAGATAAACACCAAGAAGCAATAAGGATATGCAAAGTATGCAAAGGATTGAGCTCCCTAAGACGATGTGATCAAGTTACCCAACCGAAAGCCCCTCTTAATAGTGCGGCTATGTATCCTATAATCCGGTCTCCCATCAACCACCTTGAGACCGGTAAAAGGAAAACCTATCAAGGTCATACCTTTGCGCATCCCGCTTGATCTTGATGATAACTCTTCAAGCTCTACACAAGCCGGAATGCCTCACTTGATCAATGTTGCTTTGTGAAGACTCACAAATGCTCCCCCATACACTATGATGGGAAAGCTCCATTGATGCACATCTTCACATGTCCATTATCACCAAATGGACGGCAAGCTTCAAGCATGTGATCCACTCAAGATGCTCATCTTGAACTTGCCCAACTCAATCCTTGTATCTTCTCATACTCACATAAGATAGAGCATGGCTAATATTGAGTTCCACATAAGAACTCCATCTTCATTTCTTCTTCTTGATCATATCACATATATATCTTCATACCGATGATCTTGATGCCAATACACAAGATATACCTTTATCTTCATGGCATCCATACTTGAATCCAACACATGGAGTACAAGTAGTACCTATGGAATATTCCTTCATATAAACTCAATGAAAACATTAGTCCATAGGGGTTGTCATTAATTACCAAAACCACACATAGGGGCAATATACCCTTACAATCTCCCCCATTTTGGTAATTGATGACAATCACAATAAGAGGGTTTATATAGTGAATATTAGAAACAAGTACGCAACTTATCCGAGAATAAGTTGTATACAAGAGGTTGTATTTGATATGGTCAAGTAACACAAAGCTACCATCCCATATCAAAACCAACTCTACTCACACAACTACAACATATGCAAAGGATGTGAGTAGAACCATTATATATAGAGCAAACTCCCCCACAATGTATGCACGTGTGATGAACATGAATTCATTGCATACATTGTCAAGATTAACCTTTGGGACAATTTCCACTATATATATACAACCATGCAAGACATATAAATATGGAATGCATGAGAGGCAAAACACTTAAGCACAAACCAAACTTAAGTATAAAACCATTCCCTTAAACCCTCTAAACTTCTCCCCCATTGGCATCGAGTGCCAAAATGGGTGAAAAATTTAGAAAGTCAATATAATGTGAGTTCCTCCCCAAGGTGTGCACTTCTCATAATTTGAGTGGAATCAAATGCACATATCCAATGATGAATACTTGAAGGAAGTCAAACTATATTGAGGATCAAAGATTGCACAAGGATAACATGGTGAAGGAAGTTTTAACAAATAAAGAAAGCAATCAAAGATCCAATTGGACGAACAAAGATATCATGATAAGAGAGATATAGTGCTCTAAATAAAAATAAGGAAGCTCCCCAAGGTTCGTGCATAATTTATAATGTTTGCATTTGAATACAATATGCCTAAACATGGAATCCTCACTCCCTCTATATTATTTAGACCACAACCAAGACAAAGATAATATGCTTATCAAGAATAACTTGAGTCCAACAATTACGAGATATGAGTGCATGAAGAAAAAAAAACAAGTAAACCAAGCACTCATAAATCTTCTTTACCAACACCACTAAAAACAAAAGGGTAAAAGATGGTTGGCAAAGAACAAGGATATCAAGATGATGGATTAACGCTCTCATGTATATAAGTTTCTAAAGTGGACATAGTGATCCATAAAGAAACATGCACACACAAGAGGTTAACAAAATAAATAAGACAAGATACCAAGATGAAGTCATAAAATATACCAAGAATGTTTGCTTAAAAAGCATATATAGCCTATGGCTTCCAATTTTCACTTATGGTATATAAATGAGCTTCAACCAAGAGAATCTCAAAAACATCACAACTAATAATAAGGGAAGTAAAGCTAGTTGGAGTGTTTTGAGAGAGGCAACAAGTATCACAAATATGGATTTACTTCGCAATTTCATCAAAAATGCACATAAGAGTTCTTTGAGGAATTGATATGCAATAAATTGCTAGAGGGCATATTTGTGATAGGTGAATCATTAATATGATATGTATACTCCTAACATATGCATCTTCTCAAGTTACTCAAATGTTCAATACGAAGTTTTCTTTAAAAAGAATTTTTCAAGAACCGCAATATTTTTGAAATAAATAATTTCATGCCAAGATGCAACCTACAAGAGGTTGGATGCTATAGGAGTATGCATGAATAAGATACTTGTTACCGAGATAGCAATGGCATGATGTAGTAGATAAGAGTTCATTCATCATCCTAGCTTGACTCCAATTAGCATATGGTGATAACACCTTCCTTATAGATGAGACAAGCCTCCATTGCATCTCCAATGTACCTAAAGCAACATTCAAGTACATCTTGGTCCCCAAACTTATTGGGTCCAAAATGGTTAGACTAACCACAATACATAAGACACACTCCATATAAATATGTGCATATTTATAGATGAAATTTGAATTTCATGCACATCTTAGCCGTTTAGGATTTGATGGAGTATACCCTATATAATGGATTGAAGAAAGAAAGCATGCTATAAATATAAATAAATTACATATAAGCACGCACAAAGACTTTTAAAGATCCAAGAAAGATATACTTTGGACAAAACACCAAATGAATTGAATAAGGCATAAAGGTGTGACCAAACAAATTTGTTGTCCAAATTATATCAAAGACGCAAATCACAAAAGATTTGTTCAACAAAGTTCAACAAATGAACTAAGAAGAAACCATTGAGCATAAATGATGAAATAAAGCAAACATGCTCAAAGATTTATCTCATTCAAGCAAATAAAACATGTAAGAAGGAATGAGATAGCAAACTCCCAAAAGAGCAAGGTTCGAACAAATAAACCAAACCCTCTACACTTTTCACAATGGCACAATGTACCGTAAGGAAAAGGTTTGTCTTCCAAAACAAACACTTGATATGAATCAAGAGAATTTATCAAAAGATTTTTCAAAGGGACAAAGAAGACACGTGGGAGCAACAAAGATTTCTTGGAAATAAACTAAGTAAATAAGAAGCAATCCAAGGTGAAGTGATACGGTGTATCCAGCGGATCCACCTACGGTTGATGCCCGATCTTTCACAGCGAGAACCTGGGGTAGAGAATCCTCCCAACAACGCAATGAACGCAGCCTGGAGAAGAGGGAACGAATCCAGCAAGCAACGGATCGATGAACGACCGCCTCAAACCAAGAGCTAGACAATCCTTGATGAACACAAGAACCTTCGCAGCGGATATAATAGATAAACGGCAGCGCCGTACCCCCGGAGGGATGATACACGTGAACACACGCAATGGGGAAAACCCTAATCTTTAGTCTAAACTTGTCTGTCTAAACCCTAGCCGTGCCTCCACCTTATATGAGGGATGGAGTGGCCGGCCAGCCCCTAGTGGGCCTCTCTACCTTGGTTTGGATAGGCCCAAACCAAACTGACTCAATTTATTAAAAACACTAATTGGCCCACATATGACCATTACATAAACTAGGATAAATAAGCTGGTGGAGTCCTGAATCGGGGCTCCACATAGGCCTCCGTGCCCATATCATCCTCCCCCCTTCAAGAAGCGTTGTCCCCAACGCGTGAGGGTCTTCTGGAAAATGTGACGTGATATGAACATGACACGTCCTCGCCGTCTTCAAGTCTTGTGTCGAGGGTGCTCCTCGGCAATGCCCTCCGATAGGGGCTTAGGGTTGATGGAATCCTGCAAGCTGACACGAGACATCGGTACACAGACAAGCGGAGAGAGCGATTTACCCAGGTTCGGGGCCCTCGATGAGGTAAAACCCTTACGTCCTGCCTGTCTGTTCTTTGATTATGATGAAAACAGGTTATAATGGGGAGCCGAATAGTTCGGCTGTGATCTCGTCGAGATGTTAGTTGCTAGGGTAACCTAGTTCTAAGCTTCTGTTGGCTATTGTTGCTAAGATTGATTGTGTCCCTCGGCAGGCCCTCTCCTGGCCTTTATATAGGAGGCCAGGTCTCAAGGGTCCTACCCGAGGACGACTAGGTTTACAGTAGATTAGATCTAATCTTTCCTTGTTTGTCCGCCAAGGAATCTTCTGACGCACCGGCCTAGTGGCCCATCTCGCCTTCTGGTAGCTTCATGGGCCTCCAACTTGTCAATATCAGATAGGGCAATACTGGTTACCCGAAGGGTAATGCCCACGTCAGTAGCCCCCGAGTGTCTAGCCGAAAATAATTCGGGTAGAGACTGATGCATGTTTTCTTCTTCTTCTTATCGGGTGCGCGTCAGCGCTCCCGATGGGAGTAGCCCCCGAGTCTAGGTACGGATGCTTGCAATCCGTGCGTAGACTCAAGTTGTACCACTCGAATACTTTCCTCGGCCGAGGTCTTCATAAATCATCTGATATATTTTTTACGCAAAGGATAATGAGTAACGTGCCCAACTGTTGTTTAGTTAACTGCCGATGGCAAAACACCGTTACCCTACACAGAATCAAGTCCCCGGGCATGATCCTGGAGTGCAAAATTTTTTTATCGGGTGTGCATCACGAACTCCCGATGGGAGTAACAGGCCCCGAGTATCTGGATGCGAACGTTTTGCAACCGAGTACTGGCTCAAAACTTTACCCTTTGACTGCTCATTCTGTCGAGTCCTCATTTATCGGGTGCGCGTCAGCGCTCCCGATGGGAGTAGCCCCCGAGTCTAGGTACGGATGCTCGCAATCCGTGCTTAGACTCAAGTCCTTCATCCGATAACTTTTCATGTTTCCTTCGAATGCTTTCAAATCATGACGTCATTGATGACGTATAACCGCTGCAGGCTGATTTGACGGATCCATCATGACAAGCTAGCCCTAGCCCTGTTAATTCAACGTTTTAGGGTTTGTCCGTGTAACGATCGAGGTGGCTCCTCGATTTTCGCGCAATCGTGGGCGTAGTGGGCCGTCAGTTCTCTCCCTTCCTTAAGCGCCACGTGCTTGCTTTAATTTTTTCCTCAAAGTTCCCAGTTTTTTCCACAGTTCCCGCAGCAGCTCCTCATTCTTCCTCTTCTTCCTTCGTCCGCCATTGTTGCGCCGCCGCCACAGTTCCAATCTTCTCCAGATCTCGCGATGGTGAAGAAGAGGAATACCACCGCCGCTGCTACCTCCACCAGCGAAGGTGCCGCTGCCAAGTCTTCTTCTTCCCTTCCGAAGGGGAACGCTCCAAACGCCCCTCCCCCAGCTCCGGCGCCGCCAGCGTCGTCGAGCTCGATGGCCAAACCCGGGGATTGGGTAGCTTCAACCGTCACCAAGCGTGATGAAAACAGGTCTCGAAGCCTAGGATTGATATCCTCCAATGCCGGAGATGTAATCCTTCCAGGTGCGATCTCTCGGCCTGATCCTCCTGCTGGATTTTCTGTGATGTTCTTATCTTTCCTTCATCGAGGCCTTTCACTCCCTGCTCATGGATTCCTCCTCCATCTCTTGCGGACGTATGAAATTCAATTGTGGCAACTTACCCCCAATTCGATCCTTCATGTTGATGTGTTCATCACCCTTTGCGAGGCGTTTTTGGGCATTGAGCCTCACTTCGGGCTGTGGAAGAAGATCTTCTATGTGAAAAGATACAGCAGTAGTAATGGGCACTTTGTCACCGGAGGAGTAGGTTTTGTTGCTCGCTCGAAGTTAATTACTTTAATTTCCCAATGAGAGAGTCCGTGCAAGGATGGAGGTTGAAATGGTTTTACGTTAGGGATTCCTCGTCACCCGAATGTCGACTCCCCTGCTATGCCGACGTTTCTGAAGCCAAACCTAAAGACTCCTGGAAGAACATCCTCTCAACCGATGAAAGGGCCTCATCAAAAGAATTGTTTGCCAAATTCCTTCAAATTAAAGAAGCTGACGGCCAAACTATGACTGGTATGGAGGTGGCAGCAGTTTTCCTGAGGCGCCGAATCCAACCAGTCATGGCCAGAATTCACCCGATGTGGTTGTACTCAGGCCCAAAGGATGTAACCAGGATCAATGCCGCCGATCTATCAGAAAAAGAGTTGCTCGATGAAGTTCGTCGCCTCACTTCCTTTAACCAGGAAGATTCGATTCCGCTGATCTCTTCTTATGCTCCTCTAGACGTTGATCATCCGCCATTAGGGGTACTTTCCTTTCTTTTTCATATCTCTTATTACAGCTCTTTGCTTAGCCGATATGATTATCTTTGTTCTTATTTGTCATTCTTCTTTGTCAGATCCTTGTGCCTTCTGAAAATACACATGACTCACCGGATGACACTTCTGAGGGAAAAGGCTCCTCAATCCCCATAGATTTTCATACCATGGATCAAACAGGTTTAGAGGATGAATATAATGGTCCAACGAATCTTGAAGTAGCCCGTGCTGTTCTTCCCTCCTCAGCCGATAACACCTGTACCGCAGACGGATCATTGCGCAACGTCGACGCTGATCGTGATACTTTTGTTGATGCAACTGCGGATGGGGCCAAGGCTTCTCCCGCGAAGAGATCAACCGGCGGCTTCGCCGATGAAGATGATCTCTTCGACATGTAAGTAGTTCCCTCTCGAAGGTTATACTGTGCCTTTTTTATCTGTCGTACTCCTATTTTAATCACAGCCGACTGTTCACTTTTGCAGTGACGAGGGCTTTGTTGAGCCTCCTCCTAAGAAGGCCAAGCCCGATGCTGTTTCGCCAGTCGTGGTAGCTTCTGAAGCTTCGGCGCCTAAGGCCGCTCCCACGGCTCAAGCTTCGACCGCGTCTTCCCTTTCCAAAGGAAAGGATATTTCTCCAACAGCTGCTACTGCGGCTCCTTTTTCTGTAAGTCCTCTTTTGATCTCAATACGAATTTCTTGGAGTGTGCCTTGTTTTAATTATTTTTGTTTCTCTCTTACTTAAGGACCTGCGTGGCGTTATCTCTTCTCTGGAGATTTTCGCCTCCCGGTTCACTTCTCTAGAGGCTGACAAAGTTCGGCTACAAAAGGAGGTCGAATCTTCTTCCTCAAAACTGGATGGCGCTAGCCACGATAGCCGCCGCAGCTCGCCAAGAGATTGATTCTCTGAAGGAGGAGCTGGCCAGACTGAAAGGGAAGTTGAAGGAGGAGGAAGCATCTAGGCTGGTGGCTGAGGCTCGAGCAGCTGAAAAGGATGAAATCCTTCGCCAATCTTCTTTGGCCTTGCTTGGTAATTGATACGGGGCGACCTTCGGTCTCCACCGCATCATGTGCGTCAACATCTACACGTCACGCAAAGGTGAATCTTCTCCTTTATGCGTTCCTACAAATGTCTCTCCTGAATGGTATGCTACTTCATCCTACGTCATATGACCATGATAGGTATGCATCGCCGAGTATGGAGGAAGTGGATGACGCCATGGAGGCTCGAGGACTCAAGGTCAACGTCAAGGTCATGGGAATCATGGAAGAGATCGTCAAGGAGAAGGGGACGCGCCGCGAAGGCCGCGACCGCCGTTCGGGACGACCGGCACCGCCGCCCATCTCCACCGGCACCGCCGCCCTACCACTACACCCGAGGATGACGGCCCTGTCGCCCTACCTGCGCCGGCACTACCGCCCCACCGCAAAGAGCATCAAATCTGAACCCTTTATCCCTTTGTATGCCTAAACTACCCCTCCTTTGGTGGCTCCCTATATATAGGCTCCCACCTCCCCCTTCATTAGGTAAGACATAACTTGAGTGAGAACTTGGCTTATGCCTCCACCATCCCTTTGGGATTAGGGAAACCCCCTCCTTAGATTATCCAAATCTATTGTACAAGGCACTCCTTATATGATTAGTCTCTCACACTTGTGATTCTACCACCGGTCTCTCACTCGTGTGATTCCACCGATCGTATACCGATCTTCCTCTCGGGGATTCTACCGCGTGTCTCTCCCTTGAGAGATTCTATCGGGATAGTGGTTCGGGCTATCGGGAGTAAACCGGAATTGTATCGGGTTGTGTTGCGTGCGTTCGCGTGTGTTCATCGTGTTCTTCGCCGTGTTCTTCGTGTTCTTCCTCTCCCCCGCTTTTCCCTCGGTCAATTCGTGAGATCGGGCAACCCACGTGGCCTTAGGCCGCATCATATGGTATCAGAGCAAAGGTTGCCACGAATTTGACCCTCGAATCTCTCCAATTTCGCCCAAAAATTTTCTCCAAAAATTGCCCCAAAAAATAGCTCGAAAATTGATCTCCGGATTTGTTGCGTTTTTTGTGGTTTTGATCCACGGATCTGATGTTATTGGTGTTGATCTACTACTTCCCATATTTTTCCCCATCAAATTCGTCCAATTTCGTCCAGATCTGAGGTGTTTGTGTCCGTTTTTGTGAAGAACGAGTTCATCAGCGTTCTTCGTCAACCCGCCCCGACCAATTCCCCCGCAGGTCAACGCCCAGCGCGCACCTGCCGCTCCAGGCCCTGCCTCGTGCTGCCGCACACCACCAGGCCGCATCAGCCACCGCCGGCCCGACCTCCGCTCGCTGCTGCTCGCGAGCCCGCCTTCCCTCAGCAGGCTCGCCACCGACCCTGCTCATCCAAGCCCAGCACGCCCCGCCGCCAAGCCACCAAACACGCCCAGCCTCCGCTCACAGCGCCGCCCCGCACGCCGTGCTGCTGCAGCCACGCGCGCAAGCCCCAACCCGCTCCTGGCCCCGCCCGCTAGCTGCCGCCGGCCCCTGTGCCAACCACCGCCCGCACCACAGGCCACCGACGCACCAAGCCGCGCCATCGCTCGCCTTGGCCACCACGCTGCTCCGCCCGCTGCAAAACCGCAAGCCTGCCCCTGCCGCTCTCCACGCACGCGCGCAGCTCCCCAGCTCGGCCGCCACTGCCGCCGTGGCCCCGCGCGCCCGCATCTGGCCGCATCACGGCCTGCTCAAGCTCTGCCTCCATTCGATCAATTCCGCGCACACCACAGCAATTCCTCACGCAAAATCAGCTACAGCCGCTCCGCATCATCAGCACAGCATCTACGCACGGCTTGCAGCTTCCCAATTCGCCTGCTTGTCTACATCGCGTGCGTCTTCAGCTTCGCTCCACTTCGCGCACACATTTCCGTCCGCAAAATCGCCCGGTCGACCGGACGGCACACCGGGCCACCCGGTTAAAATCAGCACGGACCGGGCGGCAACCGGGCGGCAACCGGACGGTCCGGCCCAGGATCCGGTCCAACCGGGCCTATGACCGGATTTCACACTTTTGACCCAAATTTCGTCCAATTTTGACTCCATTTTTTGCCCCAAATTTTGACAACTTTCCGGAGCCCGTTTGACTCCAAATTTTAACAGCATCCCCCAAATACTCCACATAGCCCATTCCTAATTTTTGACGATTTTTGGAGCCCAACTTTTGACCGCTCGTTTTGACCCAACTTTTCGGGCATTGACTTAATTTGCTCGGTTTCCGATTTGGCGTGCATCGGTTGTCTATTCCGCTTCCGCGCCTACATCAACACCGCGACGACACCGTTGGCACCCCGGATTCCGGCGCAACTTCGCCACCATCATCGACACCCCTTCGTCATCGCAAGTTCGTGTGCTTGACACCGCCTAACCTTTTCATCTAGGTATAACTTGCACCCCTCACCCCTTGTAGCCCCGTTTCTTTCTTTGTGTACCTATCCCATTGAGAGTGGCTTTCCGAGTGTTGCGAAGCATTGCACAAGTGTCACGACCGTGAGAGGGTTTGTGTGTGTGCGTTGTGTTGAGCGAAGCTCCGAAGCAAGCTCGGTGAGAAAGATACACAAAAGAAGAAAAAGTGATATACATATACATAGAGAAAGAAAAAAGCTTCTAAGCATAGAAAAAAAAGAGAAAAAAAAGAAGTAGAAAAGAGTGTGTGTCCACCGATACCGAGAAGTGCAAAGCTTGTGAGCACTAAGAGAGAAAAGAGAAGAGTGGCATTTGTGCAAATCTTGTTGCTTCCCTCTTATGCAACCGAGCTACGGTCTCTCCTGTGTTGGCGTGACACCGAGCTTATAGTCTTCGTTAGGACCATCTTGTTGCTTAGCTCACTTCCTTGGTCGCGCTAACCTCATTGTTCTCCCTTGTGTGTGTTTCCGTGTTTCCTTACATAGATCACCACTTTTGATATTTGACTTTGGATCTTACCCACATTTGACAATAGACTTTTTCGTTGGTCTTTTTCGTTTGCTATCCACTCCTAACCCACCACATATAGAGTTTCTTAGCCTTTTGCGTGTGCTTTGAGTGTGTGTGTGAGTAACCCCGATACATTTTGGCTTTGCTCTTGACTTGAACCACTTTTCCGATACTTTCTTGATAGGTGAGATACTTGTGTAGTTTTCCTTCCACCATACATATACACCGATCCTAGTGAGAGATACACATGATGACCCCACTAGAGCAAGCCGAGATGAGAGCATACTTCGCCGAGCTAGATGCTCGAGAAGCCCAAATGACACCCAAAGATAAAGCCGAGTGCAACGCATACTTCAAATACCTTGAGAGCAAGAGTGACACACACCATGAGTTGAGTGAGGACACTTTGATTTCTAACAACTTAACCTCTACTCCTCTTGTGTTGTCTTCCTCTTTGCTAGGTTGCTCTGGACATCGACGACGCCATTGCCATGGAGATGAGGGACTCCACTATATGTGAGATGAGCGACTCCACTGTATGTGAGATGAGCGATTCCACCATATGTGAGCTTGAGTGCCTCCACTTCGAGAGCATGAGCGATACACCAAGTGAGATGAGAGCGGTAGTTGATAGGTCATGTGAGGCCATTTCAAGTTCTAACAACTTACTCTCTACCTCTAGTGTGTTCTCTTGTGTCTCATTAGGTACCATGGATGACGAGTCGCCGATCATGGAGAAGATGTACATGGTGCATGAAGATGATGATATCACACCATGCTTACTTGAAGATGAACATGGAGGCCACATCGAGCCTACCTCTTCCACAACACCTACCTCATATGAGCGGGACTACAAAGGTACCTATATGGGTGTTGATGATGCCATGATCCCACTAGTGGACATGATGATTTGTGATTGCTTGCATGAGTTGGATGATCCTATTGCTATGTCATATGCTTCTTTCACTTTCCCTTGTGATACTTGTGCCATTGTTGATCATGTGGAAGTAGTTGCTTGTGGCACTTTGACCATGCCATGCTATGAGTGTTTCAATTTCTATCCTATTGCTTGCAATATGTCGAACAATTTCTCTTTCCCATGTATTGCTTGCAATGTTGATAATGATGCTTGTGTTGTGACAACCTTGCCGAACAATTGCTCTTTCCCTAGGTTTGTCGACAACAATGATCAAATGTTGAACATGTTTTGTGCTACATGCTTGCAATATTCTCCCATTAATGCAACCAAAATGTTGAATACTTTCTCTTTCCAATGCTTGGTTTGCAATGATGTTCATATGCTTGTGAATGAGATTGCCCCCATAGCTCTCTCACCTTTTGGAGACTTTGCACCTATCCATGTTGAGCATGTTCCTAAGTTTTCCCCGCATATTCACCATGTGTACTATAATATCTTGCTTACCGCTAATGGTGATGTGCAAAAGAAATGGCACATCATGATGGATGATGTGTTCATATACCATGCACACACATTGTTCTTGTTGTCTAACATGTGTGTAGGTACCCACACTCCAATGTCAACCTCGATTGAGCACGAGTTGACAAAAAGAGCTCTTGAGAGCATGATACACGTGAGCTCCAATGAGTGGTTTTGCCCGCACACTTCGACTACACAAGATCTCTCAATGAGAGCACAACGACACTTCGATAAGGTGACCTCCTTCAACTTGCGCTCTCTTGCTATACCCATGGAACTTCGGCTACTCTTTGAGTGTTGTGTTGCTTGTCTTGTGCTATTGATAGGGTTCATGATAAGTGATGCCACATTCAAAAGTTGTTGTCATCTCCCACCTCTACCCGGTCATGATGAGTTATCGTCGAGGACGACTCTTTTTCAAGTGGGGGAGATGATACGGGGCGACCTTCGGTCTCCACCGCATCATGTGCGTCAACATCTACACGTCACGCAAAGGTGAATCTTCTCCTTTATGCGTTCCTACAAATGTCTCTCCTGAATGGTATGCTACTTCATCCTACGTCATATGACCATGATAGGTATGCATCGCCGAGTATGGAGGAAGTGGATGACGCCATGGAGGCTCGAGGACTCAAGGTCAACGTCAAGGTCATGGGAATCATGGAAGAGATCGTCAAGGAGAAGGGGACGCGCCGCGAAGGCCGGCACTGCCGTTCGTGACGACCGGCACCGCCGCCCATCTCCACCGGAACCGCCTCCCTACCACTACACCCGAGGATGACGGCCCCTGTCGCCCTACCTGCGCCGGCACTACCGCCCCACCGCAAAGAGCATCAAATCTGAACCCTTTATCCCTTTGTATGCCTAAACTACCCCTCCTTTGGTGGCTCCCTATATATAGGCTCCCACCTCCCCCTTCATTAGGTAAGACATAACTTGAGTGAGAACTTGGCTTATGCCTCCACCATCCCTTTGGGATTAGGGAAACCCCCTCCTTAGATTATCCAAATCTATTGTACAAGGCACTCCTTATATGATTAGTCTCTCACACTTGTGATTCTACTACCGGTCTCTCACTCGTGTGATTCCACCGATCGTATACCGATCTTCCTCTCGGGGATTCTACCGCGTGTCTCTCCCTTGAGAGATTCTATCGGGATAGTGGTTCGGGCTATCGGGAGTAAACCGGAATTGTATCGGGTTGTGTTGCGTGCGTTCGCGTGTGTTCATCGTGTTCTTCGCCGTGTTCTTCGTGTTCTTCCTCTCCCCCGCTTTTCCCTCGGTCAATTCGTGAGATCGGGCAACCCACGTGGCCTTAGGCCGCATCAGTAATCTTCAACATACCTTTGTCGGAAGACGTTGTTAAGGATTTAAACTTTTGTCAATGACTAAATTTCTTCATTCCTTTCTATTGCAGAGGCGGCGAACATGCCTGTCGATGCCCTAGAAAGAGTTGCAAATAATTCCCCGTCGAATGTTGTGTCGATGGTTCTTGCTTCTCACCAGCTTACACAAGAGCTTCTCATGAAGGGGAAGAATGTTCTGGCACAGATACACTCGATGATCTTCCCCAAGATTAATCAAGAAAAGACCCTGGGACAGCTGATCGATACCTTCGCGGTTAACACCAAGGAGGCCATCGAGGTATTCAAGCGTACATCACGCACTTATGGTGCTGTCCTTGCCTTCCAGCTTATGATGGGTTACGGCTTTAAGGGTGATATCGAGGAAATGACTAAAGGGCTTCCAAAAGGGCAGGACGGGCAATCTGTTGATTTGAGCACCTTTAAGGCGTCTGCTCTTACTTGTGCCCACCAGCTCCTTGAATTGGTTTCATCAAGGAAATCATCGGCTGGTCCTAGTTCATCGACTCAAACTCAGCTTCCCTGATTCTTGTAACAAACTTGTGTCTTTGAGCTTGATGCAAAACATTGCCCTGCCGCCAAACTCATGCTTTGTAATAAACTTCGTGCTGTCATTGTCGTAGACACATTCTTGCTTATGATATCAGTTTCTTGTACTTCTCCCGATGGGAGTTATTTTGGATGTTCGGTTGTACCATATCCATCACTTTTTTATAACCAGTACTTTCCGCAGGTCTTCCCAGTACCTTCGTTTACAGACGACTCGTCGGGTGCGCTTCCCGAAAGCGATCGGATCCAGCGCATGAAAGACCGAATGACGCAGATGGAGAAGGATTTACGCAACACTTATGCCTTAGCTGCCATCATCAATAAGAAAGGCGAGACTGCAGCTCGCCGTGGAACGGTACATTCTTGGCGAGCTGCAGAAGGCTACCGAAAGTTTAAACTGTAAGTTTCTTGATCCTTTTGCCTGCTTGCTAGCAACTTCTTGTCTGGATCTTTGACTGATTCTTTTGGCAGTCATAGCGTTGAATCCTGCGGAAGAGAACAAGCGGATACACGAGCGGGTGCGTGCTTTGACTCAGCTTTCCTCATCCGAAGAAATTTTCTGGCGGGACCAATCGAAGACCTCGGCTGTCGTTAAATTCCAGTGATCGGGTGCAACAGGTCCACCAGCTTCTTCGACAAGTGCTACAGGGCCATGAGGGTAGTTTGGAAGACAATGTTCCCTCTGAATGCAGTTCCCCCTACCCTTTTGAATTTGATGTCTGAATTTGGAAGTGCCAAGAAGGTTCGGGAGCTAGTAAGATCTCAAGTCTTTGCAGGGGCCAAATGCACGCTTTCCCTTGTGCTTGCTTGTTATCCTTCAGTTCACTTGCAGTCTATTGCCAGCGCAACTGGTGACTTTGAGGAGCTTTACCCGAAAGTTTTGGCTCATGCTCATGTAATTGTCAACAGGCTGGAGGAGATGTCAAAGGTACCTGAAGAAGAGGAAACTCCGCAAGGGTGATAGAAAGGTGTAAAGTTACTTTTGTATATTGTATCGGCTAATCCGTCCGAGTATTCGGGTTTTTTGGGCCGAAAAACTTCTTAACTGGTTGGTACACGAATGTGTACTTTCACCATGCCGTTGGCAGATATTAAAAGGGGCGGAGCTTAATTGCCCGTTGTATGTATGAGTATTAGTTGGTTAGAAAATCATTATGAGTGATCAGCTCGTGTTGCAGGTTTTGCTAAACCCGTTGTATGCGCAACTTTGCTTTCAACCGTTTGTAAAGTTCGACAGTTATTCCCGAATTTTTCGGGTGTAATAATTCTGTCGATGGGCCCGTTGCTCTTTGATATTTCCATAAGTGAAATATCGAGCGTGGGTTGTGTGTAAGTTTTTCCAAACTCTTGCTTTGTTCGGCGCTCGTAGAGGCATCTAAAGCAGAGGGAAAGATGTCGTCATTTTAGCACTCGCAGAGGCTTTTTGGAGCACGATCTTCGGCCCTGTACTATGTTTACATAGTGATGGGGTTTAGAAGTTTATGGGTACTGCAATGCTTAACAAGAATCGAAGCTTTAAGTTCTTATTAATAAAATAAAGATGGTGCTAAAGGGCGGAAGGAGGTAGGCCCTGTTTATAATGAAGGAAAAAAAACATAATAAAAGCTAGTAAGCTGCTTAGGCAAGGAAGGGATTCTTCTCTTCTTCTGGCTTCTTCACCGCGTTAGTATTTGCAGCAGCGTTGCTGGTTTCATCAAGGGTTTGAACGGTGGTTGCCATCGTCTTGCTATCTCCTAGGCCTTCGTGCCGTCAACCGCCGAACCTTTTGTCGCCGAAGCTTCGGCCGCCGATGCCTCGGCTGCCGATGCTTTAAGGGCGAGAGCGGCTGGCTTCTTCTTCATTTCCCTGCCATCTTTTTCTTCCTTGATCTCTTGTAAGGACAGCTTGGGCGGAGGGCCGACGATTTCTCGCTGTGGCCCAAACTTTGCAGCAATCCTCTGCAAGTCGCAATCACAATTGTCCGAGCGTGAAAAACTTCCATGGACCGTGAGGTTTGTCCCATTGTTCCCGTGCATTTTCAGCTTGAGGTATGCATAATGCGGCACAGCCATGAACTTGGCATAAGCTGGTCTTCCGAGTATAGCGTGATACCGTGATTCCCGCTCACCACTTCAAACTCGATTTTCTCCTTCCTGAAGTTATCGGCTTTGCCGAAGATGACATTCAGGTAAGCTTTGCCAAGAGAGTATCCCGGTGCGGTTGGAAGGATCCCGTGGAAGCAGGTGTCTGTTTCTTCCAACATGCTCATGGTGATACCCATACTCCTGATTGTATCGACGAATATCATGTTTAGCCCGCTTCCGCCATCCATAAACACTTTGCTCATCTTGAACCCTCCAATTTGTGCTTCGACTACCAGAGCGGCATGTCCTGGTTTTGGTATGGTCATCGGATGATCTGTTCGGCTGAACGTAATGCTCGAGAAGACCAGCCGACGTACTCGTGGATGTTTGCCATGATGCTTTCTCGCCAAATTGATCTCTCGGGTGAGCTTCTTCATCTCTCTTCTTGAAACGCCTGTCCCGTGGATCATACTCATCCGCCCACGTGGCGGTGGGAATGCCTCGTTGGGTTGAGCCTCGCCGGACTTGGTGCCGTGGTGGAGGTGGTGGCGGTGGTGGTAGCCGTTGTTGGCCTCGACCGCCGGATGAGCTTGTGCATGTCAAGGAACCGTCGACAGTCCCCGAGCAGGTGACTCGACTTCGTTTTGCCGTCTTTGGAATCGACATACGAATGTAGGTAACAAGGGGCGTTGACCTCGTTCAGCGTAGGGTAGTTCGGGAGTCCTCTCGCTGCCGTGGTTTATAGTTACCACGGTTCCCGCAGTTGTTCCGGCTACCATCGTGCCTCGTCGTCTCGGCCGTCCCCGCCGATCGGCATACCCTCGCCGCTACCAGATTGTTATCATCGTAGTTGCGGTTTTTCCTCCTCTTGTGTCGATCCCTTCGGCTACCCGAGTCGTGCTTCGGCTGATCATCGTCTTCGTCATCGCTGCGCCGCCGTGGCCTTCGCACGTTATCTTCGCCATCGGCCCAGCTCGTTGGCAATTTCCATTAACTTGGTTATGGTTTTTGGCTTCTTGCGCCCGAGTTCTTCTATGTAACTTTCCCGCTGGACGCCGTCGCCGAAAGCGTCGATTGCTCCGTCGACAGATACGTCTTCGGCAGCATTCAGGAGCTTTGTGAATCTCCCAATGTAAGAACGCATCGACTCCTTCTGCTTCTGCCGACAATTCCGTAGCTCTTCGATCCCGACGGGCCTCTTATATGTTGCTTGGAAGTTGGCAACGAAGGCGTCTACTAGGTCATCCCATGATTTGACTGAACCTTTCGGCAGACCCCATAGCCAGGCTCGTGCTGAATCCTTCAAGTAAAGTTGTAAGCATTGCATTGCCGCTATCTGGTTTCCTTTGTGCAAGATCACTGTCTGCAGGTAATCATCTATCCAAGATCTTGGTTCTTGCTGCCCATCGTACTTGGCGGCGTCGTAGGGGTAGGCTTAAACTTTTTAGGCGGCATTGCTTCGCGTATCTTGTAACTTAGGCAGCCGGCTCCCCTGAGCTCGCCGTCGTACTCCTGGTCTTCATCCGAGGAATCACTATCGTCGTCTTTCCTGGTGGCACATCGACGCCTTGCTTTGTCGATCCTGCTCTGGGTGATCTCGTCCCGAGCGTCTCTCGCATGATGTTTTGACCCACTGCCTTGGGCCGTAGTTTTTTCCTTTTGTGGGACCAGGTTGTTTCCCAATATCGCGAGACTCTCGAGGGCACCTCGGTGAGCCTGAGCCATAGATCCTTCGGGCGCTCGGTTGATGAGGTAAGCGGCGAGGTTGGCCGTTGCCGCTGCAACGGCTTTTGGCCGTGGCATGCCCGCGGTATCCGTGGTCATGAAAGATTTAGTCAGATTTGACGTTATCTCTCCGGCGTCATCTTCCGAAAGCCCGGACATCCTCGACCGGTGCTTGCCTCGCTCCCCGGGTGTTTCGGGAGGCACTCCCCGTGAACCCCTTCGTCGTTCGCCGGATCGATCCGCAGCAGCTTAAGCGTCTCTCGAGGGAGGCTTGCTCTTTCGACAAGTGTTCTCGGTTTTTCTCTAGTATGGAGCGGTAAGCATTGAGGGTTCCGACCGAAGTTCCCGCAGGGAGCGGTGTGTTGTTGAGTACCGCTGCCCGTGCTGCCGCCCACTCTTCATCCGCAATGGTGTAATCGCTATCGCGGTTGCCGGCGCTGTCCTCAAAACTTGCCCTTCCGCTAGAGCGGGGGTATGGTCCTCGTCTCCTCTGCGCCTTGCGTTCCCTGTGTTATTGGAGACATAGACCTGGTGGCGTGCCGCCCTTTGGTTGGTTCGTAGGATGGTGCTGTCGATACTGTCTTCTCCCGATGAATACTGGGCGTTGCAGATGAACGGCGTGTCGGTAGATCCCAGTCCGTGCCTGGTGTCGCAGTTCAGGCAATAATACGAGGTCAACTTCGAAGACGAAGAATCGTCCGACCCTACTGACATAGAGGACGTCGAGCGGGGAGCCGATGGTGTAGGAGAGCAAGTTGATCCCGTTAGGCCAGCCGACAGATCGACTGAAGATGATGCGTTCGAACTTGTCGATCCGGAAGCGGGGGATTCCAGCAGTTGAAGGATTCCTTCGCGTTGACGTTGTAATGGACGCTGCCGAAGGTCATCTCCATGTTCCCTTGCAGATCCGAAAAGTTTGAACGGGAGGACTCGCCGTGTGGAGTAAACTCGTAGGAGCCGAACCGAATCGGGCTTCCCAGGACGGGCGACGATGGTGTCGATGAGGTTGCTGATGAAGTTATCGGCGAACTCGCTGGCGAAATTGCCAGCAAATTTGCCGATGAGGCTGCCGATGTCATGATCGGATCTGCCGATGCCCTGCCTTGTGCCAACAGGGTTCCCACAGACGGCGCCAATTGTCGAGGGTTCTCCTCGGCAATGCCCTCCGATAGGGGCTTAGGGTTGATGGAATCCCGCAAGCCGACACGAGACATCGGTACACGTACAAGCGGAGAGAGCGATTTACCCAGGTTCGGGGCCCTCGATGAGGTAAAACCCTTACGTCCCGCCCGTCTCGTTCTTTGATTATGATGAAAACAGGTTACAATGGGGAGCCGAATATTTCGGCTGTGATCTCGTCGAGATGTTAGTTGCTAGGGTAACCTAGTTCTAAGCTTCTGTTGGCTATTGTTGCTAAGATTGATTGTGTCCCTCGGCTGGCCCTCTCCTGGCCTTTATATAGGAGGCCAGGTCTCAAGGGTCCTACCCGAGGACGACTAGGTTTACGTAGATTAGATCTAATCTTTCCTTGTTTGTCCGTTTCCTGATCTTGTCCGCCAAGGAATCTTCTGACGCACCGGCCTAGTGGCCCATCTCGCCTTCTGGTAGCTTCATGGACCTCCAACTTGTCAATATCAGATAGGGCAATACTGGTTACCCGAAGGGTAATGCCCACGTCATCTTGCTTGCCGTCCACACCACATCCTCCCTCGCGGCCTGCTTGACTTGATACAGCACTTGGCGCCTCCTTTCTTCTCCACACGAGCTTGGACTTCGGCGCCAATTCCTTCTTGCGAGGTTTTGATGGACCCTTGTGTCGCTGCACATGACCCTGCACAAGATGTGTAATTCCTGGACCACATAGATGTCTCACACGTCCATCCTGGCCTCGATGCATCTGCGGTGTCGCGGAAAACTCGGACCGCAAGTACTCCTAGCACGGTAGTGCCGCTGCCCACTGTCTCCACTGACGCGCTCGCCTCCCACTCCTCCCACGCGCATCTGCGCCACATGTACTGAAACACCATCAGCACAAACATTGATGAGGTCTAAGACCCCGTGTGTGGCCCGATCCTGCGGATTGACGTCGAAACCAAAAGGGGAGATGGGAAAACGCGAGGAACACGAAGAACACGGTGATGAACACGAGGAACCCCGGGACTCACGCACGCACACCAACCCGATACACCCGATACTTACCCCGTGGCTCGATGGACCACGCCAATAGAATCACCCGGAAGAGGCACGCGCAGAATTCCCGGTGAGAGATTGGTGTTGGAGAAAAGGGGATTGGTGAGGGAGAGAGAGTAGCTTGTACTAGAATCTCACTCAGCGAGTTACCAAATCAACAACAAGGATGGCCTTGATTACGGAGGGATGATACCCAAGGGAGACTAAGCTCAAAGTTAGGGTTTGAGTTCAAAACAAGTCTAAAGAGCTAATGAGGGGTCCCAGCTACTTATATAGGCACACCCAGCCAGCAGGGGCGAACAGGTACGCAAAAGGATAAGTTAAGGCAGCTTGGTGGGGCACTCTCGTCAGGTCCGGTTTGGGATCCGGTCAGACCGGGCCCGGGACCGGGCTGTCCGGTCAAGGGTCCGGTCTGACCGGGCCTGTGACCGGGCGGGCCGGTCATGGGTCCGGTCGACCGGTCGGAAACCGGATTCCTGCGAGGTTTCCGGTCGTCGTCCGGTACGAGGGGGCTGGCCCGGTTTCCGACCGGTCGACCGGGCCTGTGACCGGGGAGCCCGGTTGTAGGTCCGGTCCGACCGGGTCCTGGACCGGCCAGCGTCCGTCTCTTCCTTGGAGCGCTTCGAGCGACGTCGGCTTCGGCTCCATGATCATCTTCATGTCCAGCCTGCTTCTCTCCCGAGCTTGCTTCTCTCCCTCCCTTGGCCATGGCGCCTCCTCCTCTCCGAGGTCTTGATGCGGCTTGTACCTAATGACACATAGCACGTCGGCATGAGGTAGCAATCCATCCAAAGGGGTACCAAGATCAAGGGTCGTGAGGAGCGAGTTCACCTCATCATGTAGAGCCTTGGCTCGGGCTCGTGTCATTGGTCCACTTGGGGGACTAGTTGGTCTTGATGGAGTGTCGTCGGTGAGCGGGGCTACATCATCTCCCCCTTGGGAAAGAGTCGTCCTCGACTCGTGGCCTTCCTCATCTCCATGATAGGGTGACAAGTCGGAGACATTGAACGTGTTGCTCACCAAGTACTTGGAGGTGGGGATGTCGATGACGTAAGCGTTGTTGTTGATGCGTTTGAGGACCTTGAAGGGACCATCTCCTCTTGGCTTGAGCTTCGAATTGCGGTCATGAGGGAATCTTTCCTTCCGGAGGTGGATCCAAACGAGGTCGCCTTCCTCAAAGATGCGTTCCTTCTTCTTGGCGTTGAGTCTTGTAGCTTGACGAAGCACATGTTCTTGAATGGTAGCTCTTGTCTCTTCATGAAGTTTCTTGACGGCGGCGGTGCGCTTGTCGAAGTCCATGTTGATCCGCTCATGAAGTGGGAGCGGGAGCATGTCGAGTGCCGTGAGCGGCTCAAACCCGTAGACGACCATGAAGGGACTCCTTGATGTAGTCGAGTGCTTGGCGCGGTTGTAGGCGAACTCCGCGTGTGGAATGCATTCCTCCCATGACTTCAAGTTTTTCTTCACGAGTATGCGTAGAAGGGTGGAGAGGCTTCGATTGACCACTTCCGTTTGGCCGTCCGTTTGCGGGTGCGAGGATGATGAGAATAAAAGCTTCACTCCAAACTTGGCCATGAGCGACTTCCAAAGATAACTCATGAACTTGACGTCTCGATCCGACACAATGCTTCGCGGCACTCCATGTAGGCGAACGATTTCCCCGAAAAACAACGAAGCAATGTGTGAAGCATCATCGCTCTTATGGCAAGGTATGAAATGAGCCATCTTAGAGAATCTATCCACTACCACAAAGATAGAATCATGTCCATGCTTGGTGCGAGGCAATCCTAGAACAAAATCCATGCTAATGTCCGTCCATGGTGCATGAGGTATAGGCAAAGGCATGTAAAGACCATAGGTATTGGAAGTAGACTTAGCTTGAAGGCATGTCGTGCAACGGTTGCAAAGGCGCTCGACGTCCCTCTTCATCTTCGGCCAATAATAGTGAGTGGCTAGCATCGCAAGTGTCTTATCTCGACCAAAATGTCCCATAAGGCCACCACCATGTGACTCTTGCAAGAGTAACTTCCGAAGAGAAGAATCGGGAATGCAAATTTTGTTGGCTTTGAACAAGTAGCCTTTGTGCAAATAGAAGTCATCAAATCCTCGGTCAACGGAACACTTCTCAAATATCGGAGCAAAGAAAGAATCGGAAGTATAGAGTTCTTTGATCTCTTCGAGTCCCAAGACATGAAAATCCAAGCGAGTCAACAAAAGGGTGTTTTTGCGGGAAAGAGCATCCGCCACTACATTGTCCTTGCCCTTCTTGTATTTGATGACATACGGGAAGGACTCAATGAACTCAACCCATTTTGCATGACGTTTGTTCAAATTGTGTTGGCTTTTCAAGTACTTCAAAGACTCATGGTCGGAGTGAATGATGAACTCTTTTGGCCAAAGATAGTGTTGCCAAACTTCAAGAACACGAACCAAAGCATAGAGCTCCTTGTCATATATAGGATAGTTGAGGCGTGCGCCATCTAACTTCTCACTATAGTATGCCACGGGTTTGCCCTCTTGCATAAGAACACCACCAATACCAAGCCCACTTGCATCACACTCAATCTCAAAAGTTTTGGAAAAATTTGGAAGAACAAGAAGGGGGCTTCGGTAAGGCGTTTCTTCAACTCATCAAAAGCATTTTGTTGGGCCTTGCCCCAAACAAACGGAACATTCTTCTTGGTAAGCTCATTCAAAGAGCAAGCAATGGTGCTAAAATCTTTCACAAAGCGGCGGTAAAACCCGGCAAGTCCATGAAAACTTCGGACTTGGCCAACATTTGTAGGAGTAGGCCAATTATGGATGGCCTCTACCTTGGAAGAATCAACTTCAATCCCATTAGCGGAAACCACAAAGCCAAGGAAAACCAACTTGTTTTGAGCAAAGGTGCATTTGGGGAGGTTAGCATAAAGCTTTTCATGACGCAAGATGCACAAGACTTCTCTCACATGTTGCACATGGTCCTCGAGACATTTGCTATAAATAAGAATATCATCGAAATAGACAACCACACTCTTGCCAATGAGAGGACGCAAGATGTGATTCATGAGGCGCATGAAAGTTGATGGAGCATTGGATAGCCCAAATGGCATAACAAGCCACTCATATAGACCAAGTTTGGTCTTGAATGCCGTTTTCCATTCATCACCAATAGCCATGCGGATTTGGTGGTAGCCACTACGCAAATCAATTTTAGAGAAAATCGTGGCACCACTAAGTTCATCAAGCATGTCATCTAAACGCGGAATGGGATGGCGGTAACGGACGGTAATGGCATTGATGGGGCGACAATCCATACACATCCGTTGCGTCTCATCCGGTTTAGGCACAAGAATCACGGGAACCGCACAAGGGGAAAGGCTTTCTCGAACGTACCCTTTAGCGAGGAGGTCTTGTATTTGGCGTTGGATCTCCTTTGTCTCTTCGGGGTTGGTGCGGTAGGCGGCACGGTTTGGAAGCGGAGCGCCGGGTATGAGGTCGATGCGGTGCTCGATGCCTCTAAGCGGTGGTAGTCCATGCGGGAGCTCGTCGGGGAAGACGTCTTGAAACTCCTTCAAAAGAGACAACAAAGACGAAGGAATGTTGGTTAAGTCGTTAGTCTCCGATGATGGTCCCTTGCATATGAGGACGTAGTGCAATATGGTGGATGGGTTTGCTTGCACTTCTTTCCACTCGCTTTGGTGGCTAGGAGGACGCTCTTTCGCTCACTCACATATGGCTTGTGGCGCTCACTCTCCATTTGGTGGGTCGCTCCTCACCTCTCAACTCACTATGGTGGGTGTGGTGTTGTGCCCTCGCTAGAGTCTTCGCATTGTCGGCGATGATTTGACTAGGAGTCATGGGGCGCAACTCGAACTTCTTGTCGTTGACCTTGAAGGTGTATGTGTTGGAGAGTCCATCATGTATAGCCTTCTTGTCATATTGCCAAGGGCGGCCAAGCAACATGTGGCACACCGTCATGGGTACGACGTCACACTCAATAGTATCCTCATAAGGTCCGATCTTGAAGTTGACGGTGACGGTATGTTGTATCTTGACGTTGCCCTTGTCACTCAACCATTGGATATGGTAGGGATGAGGATGCTTGCGGAGAGTGAGGTGGAGCTTCTCACACAACTCGGTGCTTGCAAGGTTATGGCAACTTCCACCGTCTATGATGACCTTGATTGACTTGCCACCAATTCCGGCACGGGTTTGGAAGATGTTGCACCGTTGCTCTTCTCTTGCTTGAGGTTGAGTTGTTAGCACCCTTGTGACCACAAGTGAGGGACTTGGGTCATGCTCACATAAGAGAGGATCTTCTCCACATTCTTGCTCATAAGCTTCTTCACTTTCCACGGCGGCTTGCACAAGGGCTTCATATTCATCCTCATCAAGCGTCTCGATATCACCATTCTCCATAGTGATCATGACCTTGGTGTTCTTGCACTCAAACGACTTGTGACCTTGGGTGCCACACTTGAAGCAAGTGACACTAGAGGGTCCCGTGGATGCCTTAGAGGAGGCGGTGGAGGAGACCGTTTGCTTCATGCGACTTTGGATAGTCGGTCTCTTGGATGGTGTAGAGGAGGCGTCGGCCTTGGCACTTGTAGCTTGAGGCGTTGATGTAGTAGGAGGAGTCGATGTAGCGAACTTGGAGGTGAAGTAGGTCTTGGCCTTGGAGTACTTGATATCCTCAATCACTTGGCGCTCGGCCTTCGATGCTTGGTGCACCAACTCAACCATGTTGGAGTAGGGTTGGAACTCGACGATCCTCTTGATGGGGTAAGAGAGGCCATTGAAGAAGCGAGCAATGGTTTGCTCTTCGGACTCTTGGATGTTGGCTCGCATCATAGTGAGCTCCATCTCCTTGTAGAACTCTTCGACGGTCTTGGTGCCTTGCTTCAACTTTTGGAGCTTGTTGAAGAGGTCGGTCATGTAGTGCGTGGGGACAAAGCGAGCATGCATCTCTTTCTTCATTTCTTCCCAAGTTGCAATTGGAGGTTCTCCCTTCTCTTCCCGAAGAGTGAGGACTTGCTCCCACCAAGTGTTTGCGTAGTCCTCGAACTCAAGAGACGCCATAGCCACCTTCTTGGCACCGGAGTAGTTGTGGATGCGGAATATCTTGTCAACCTTGAGTGCCCATGAGAGGTAGGCCTCGGCATCTTCTTCTCCCTTGAACTTGGGCATGTTGAACTTGAGCTTGCCATACATGTTCTCTTCATCCTCCAAGTTTCTTCGACGAGGAGGGGCACCTTCATCTCTTGCGGCTTGAGGAGGAATAGGAGGTCTTCTACGGCCAACCATAGCATTGGGTTGGTGTTGGAGGTGCACACTTGCTTCACTTGGTTCACGGTGAGGATGTGGTTGAAGATCTTGACGAGGTTGTTGAAGATCTTGACGAGGTGGTTGACGACGCCCAAAGATGGCCCTCTCATCTTGCTCATGTGGTGGTTCTCCTCTTCCACGTTGGTCATGGCGAGGATGATTGCGAAGATCACGCCTCGGTTGGTCTTGATGTTCATGGCCTTGAGCATCACCATGTGGCTCCATATTGTGGGAGATGTTGTCATGCGGGTGGCCGTCACGCCCATGGTGGGCATGGCCATCCGGTTGAGGACGATCTTGTGGAGGACGTTCATGTGGACGAGCATGGCGATGTATTTCTCCTCGCCTAGAGTTGGAGCGAGAGTCTTCATGACGAGCATGTGAGCGATGCGGTCGATGATGGTCTTCATGCCTTGAGGAGGAGCTTGAGGACGAACGGTGACCATGAGAGTAGTAATCTTGTGATGAGCTTGAGGATGATGAAGTAGAGCGGTGTCGACGATGACGACCCAAGTTGGTGATGGCGCGCTCGAGGCTATCCATGCGCCGCTCCATGTTCGCATCATTGGCCGCCATTTGACCATTCAAGTTGTCCGTAGCTTCACGAAGGAGAGCCAAGTCTTGGTTCACAACGGAGAAGTTGTGTGCCACTTCATCGTATTGCTCATCGATGCGCGTCTCGAAGAGGGTGAGTTGCTCCTTGAACTCTTGGCGTTGCGTCCATAGGTTGTGTTGAGTAGCCAACCTCTCGGTGTTGCGGAGGATTTCTCCCTCCCTTGCTTCATCTCCGCTCCTATCCATGATACAAAGACAAGCACTAGGTTGTATATGTTAGTGGAAGGAGACTACCTCGCACTCTTACCAAGGTAAGATAGTATTGAGGCAATCCACCAAGCCGAAAGCAAGATCAAGTGTATCGGGAACACACGCAAAACCACACGCAAAAGCTAGCAAATATGGTGTTAGGCGAGTGTTGTGGAAAGCCAAAAGACAAATCCAAGATCGAGTATGTTGTTAAGAGTGGTGGAAATCCGAAAATCCAAAAGTTGATGCGAAGATCACTATAAACACGGAAAAGGGTTGTGGAACACACACAAGAGATAATCGGGGTTAGTGCAACCAAAAGTGAGCGGAAAATTGTATGTGCGGATGCTCGGTGTCACACTAACACAAGGAGAGTCAAAGCTTTGGTTGCAAAGGAAGAGACAACTAGATTCACACGTGACCTCTCTTCTCGTATCTCTCTTTGCTTAAAAGCTTTTTCTCTTTTGTATATGTTGGCACTTGCACTCGTTGTATCTTTGGTGGCACGTGGACACTTTGTATGTATGGGCGTATGGATGTATGGATGTATGGATGTATGGTGCTACTCGCACTCTTTTTGTGTTTTTGGGGCTTTTTCACGCACTATGTTAGCGTTAGCCTCGCTTTTGCTATCTTGCCACACGAGTGTTTGCTTGGGTGCCTTACTCAACGCTACACACACACCTCACAATGCGGGGCCACGTGCAATGTCTCGCAACACTAGACAAGCAATGCTCAATGGGATAGATCGCAAAAGGAAAAGGGGTTACAACGGGACAGACTCGCAAGTTATACCCGCGATGGTGGTGGTGGTGGTGGTGGTGGTTGTGGAGATCGCCGGATGTCGAGGTCGAAGGAGGCGTTGCGTCGCCCGGTTGGTGGCCCGGTTGGACCGGGTCCTGGACCGGCTTGCCCGGTTTGTCGCCCGGTTGACCGGGTTCTCGGGCCGGCTCGGCCGGTCGTGGGCCCGGTTGACCGGCCGCTCAACCGGATTTCGCGGGATGAGCTTTCTCTCTCCCGTTCTTCACGAAAACCAAGCCAAATCGACCAAATCGAAGGGAAACGATGGAATTGGAGGCTCAAAGTTGGGGAAATAGTAGATCAAGCACAACAACTCCAAATCCACGGACCAAAACCACTCAAAACGCAACCAAATCACAGATCGGTCAAGAGGCAATTTGGGGCTATTTTTGGGGATTTTTTGGAAAATTTTCTAGGGACGAAATCGGGTGGGTGGAGGGTCAAATCCGCGGAAACCAAAGGCTGCCGATACCATATGATGAGGTCTAAGACCCCGTGTGTGGCCCGATCCTCGCGGATTGACGTCGAAACCAAAAGGGGAGATGGGAAAACGCGAGGAACACGAAGAACACGGTGATGAACACGAGGAACCCCGGACTCACGCACGCACACCAACCCGATACACCCGATACTTACCCCCGTGGCTCGATGGACCACGCCAATAGAATCACCCGGAAGAGGCACGCGGCAGAATTCCCGGTGAGAGATTGGTGTTGGAGAAAAGGGGATTGGTGAGGGAGAGAGAGTAGCTTGTACTAGAATCTCACTCAGCAGCTTACCAAATCAACAACAAGGATGGCCTTGATTACGTAGGGATGATACCCAAGGGAGACTAAGCTCAAAGTTAGGGTTTGAGTTCAAAACAAGTCTAAAGAGCTAATGAGGGGTCCCAGCTACTTATATAGGCACACCCAGCCGCCAGGGGCGAACAGGTACGCAAAAGGATAAGTTAAGGCAGCTTGGTGGGGCACCCTCGTCAGGTCCGGTTTGGGATCCGGTCAGACCGGGCCCGGGACCGGGCTGTCCGGTCAAGGGTCCGGTCTGACCGGGCTCGTGACCGGGCGGGCCGGTCATGGGTCCGGCCGACCGGTCGGAAACCGGATTCCTCGCGAGGTTTCCGGTCGTCGTCCGCACGAGGGGCTGGCCCGGCTCCCGACCGGCCGACCGGGCTCGTGACCGGGGAGCCCGGTTGTAGGTCCGGTCCGACCGGGTCCCGGACCGGCCAGCGTCCGTCTCTTCCTTGGAGCGCTTCGAGCGACGTCGGCTTCGGCTCCATGATCATCTTCATGTCCAGCTCGCTTCTCTCCCAGCTGCTTCTCTCCCTCCCTTGGCCATGGCGCCTCCTCCTCTCCGAGGTCTTGATGCGGCTTGTACCTAATGACACATAGCACGTCGGCATGAGGTAGCAATCCATCCAAAGGGGTACCAAGATCAAGGGTCGTGAGGAGCGAGTTCACCTCATCATGTAGAGCCTTGGCTCGGGCTCGTGTCATTGGTCCACTTGGGGGACTAGTTGGTCTTGATGGAGTGTCGTCGGTGAGCGGGGCTACATCAAACATCATCAGTCTGCATACTAGCATCAACACAAACTGGAACTGTAGCACATGCTGCAACATCCACATCAACAACAAGTGTAGCTTCATCCGGCTTGTCACCAACAAGAACTGGCTTGTCATCTACAGGCTTGGCTGAAACATCACCAACATCAATGCTCGGAACATCATGCACCTCTTGTTGCACTTTAGGCTTGTGCAACTTCTCTTTACGCACCACTAACTCCACATCGGACTTGATATGATCATCACCCATAGGCTTCAAAGTCCGTTGTTTGCCACCATGCATAAAAGAATATGTATTTGCTCGCCCAGCCTGTGTCACATTGCGATCATACTGCCAAGGACGCCCAAGTAGCAATCCACACACCTCCAATGGCAACACATCGCACTCGATCTCATCAATATAATCACCAACTGTAAATGGCACACGCACCTTGTGAGTAATCTTCAGCATACCACAGCTATTCAACCACTCAAGACGTTTAGGTTCAGGAAGATGCCATGTAGACAACCCCAATGCTGCCACCATCGCCTTGCTAATGCCATTAGTACAGCTACCACCATCAACCATCAACTTGCAAGCCTTGCCCTTGATAAAGCACCGAGTCTGAAACAAACTCCACCGCTGAACCTTGTCAACTGTCTTGCAAGCATCATCTTGTACCTTCTTGAGTTGCATATTCAGCCCGCTCAATGGTACATCCTCCTCAACGAACTACGATGAGCGCTCTTGGTATCAGAGCCAGGTTTCCTCTCCTCAATGACTGTCGACACTAGAACATCCTCCTCCACGGTACTGTTAGAGCACACCACCGGCTTACTCAAGCTGGCAAAATGAAAGTTATGACGCAGAAACTGCTTGAAATCTGCCCAACTAGACCGTAGACCAATGATACCCTGAACTATAAGAGCATTACGGTACCAACTAGCCACAACATCATCAACACGCCCGTATGCAATAGCAAACTCCGTCTGGCCACCAAAAGAACTATCAAACTCCTTGCATCTCGCAAATCCACCTTCAATGTGTGATTCCCAAAGTTGATATTCCGTCGGTGTCGCAGAACTAGCCAACCTCCACTTGATGGTAGATGCATCGAAGTGCAAACCCGTCACAATACGAAGGTAATCATGATAGATATCATCCGTCCTATCTTCAATGCCACCAAAACGTGAAGAAACCATAGCTGTGCGCGAAACAAACAATCAGCAGAAAACAGCAAAAACAGGCTCACGGCAGAAAATTCCTGTCGCGGCAGAGAAACATGCAGAAATCCTGCAGCGGCAGAGAAAACTGTCAAAATCTGCGAGGCCGGCAGTGCCGGTGTTCCGAGGCCGGCAGTGCCGGTGTGGCCGGCAGTGCCGGTGTGTCAAGGCCGGCAGTGCCGGTCTCCTGACGGAAATCTTCTTCTTCCTCGCGATTCCAAACTCGAAAATTCGCGATTCTGGCCGCAGAAACTACCCGAAACAATGGCCAAACCTCGCCCAAACAGCTCCAAACTTCCTCCAACTCAACCTCCTTTGACCGAGAGCCAATCTCCTCCGATCTAGAGCCAACCTTCTCCGATGCAAACCGATCTAGATGCGATCGATCAACAAAACCTCGCCGTGAGCAACCCAGAAAACTGATACCACATGATACGGTGGATCCAGGCGGATCCACCTACGGTTGATGCCCGATCTTTCACAGCGAGAACCTGGGGTAGAGAATCCTCCCAACAACGCAATGAACGCAGCCTGGAGAAGAGGGAACGAATCCAGCAAGCAACGGATCGATGAACGACCGCCTCAAACCAAGAGCTAGACAATCCTTGATGAACACAAGAACCTTCGCAGCGGATATAATAGATAAACGGCAGCGCCGTACCCCCGAAGGGATGATACACGTGAACACACGCAATGGGGAAAACCCTAATCTTTAGTCTAAACTTGTCTACCTAAACCCTAGCCGTGCCTCCACCTTATATGAGGGATGGAGTGGCCGGCCAGCCCCTAGTGGGCCTCTCTACCTTGGTTTGGACAGGCCCAAACCAAACTGACTCAATTTATTAAAAACCCTAATTGGCCCACATATGACCATTACATAAACTAGGATAAATAAGCTGGTGGAGTCCTGAATCGGGGCTCCACATAGGCCTCCGTGCCCATATCATGAAGATGATCCATGAATTCAACCATATACAAGGTTATCAATTGTCAAAGACAATGAGTATATTGGAAATAATTTCCGGTGGTGAATTGACAATGATAGTAAGGATCAACTTCACAATAAAAGGCATAGGATAAGTATAAAGAATTAAGCACTATGCACGGATGAAGATTCTTGATAGCTTCAATTAGCCAAACAATCACGCATGGCAATGATTAGAATAACTTGAAGCAAACGGTGTCCCAAATAAGATATAGAGATATGTATTTGAAGAAAACCGTACCAAGAATTTCTTAATCAAACAAGAATCCATAAGATGAGCCAATAAAAGATTTTTAATAGAAGTGGAGCTTGTTTGAGCAAACATGCCACCTAGGAACAAGATAATTAAGAGCATCAACTCTAAGTGGCATAACCTCATATGTTCACATTTTCTAGGATTGTGATATGTACAAAACATATTACTCCCCCATAATGTGATAAAACATTTCTTCTAAACAAGAGGCAACTAAAATTCAACTAGAGATGATTAACGGACATTTGGAATTTGAATTTCTCATGAGTATGGAATACCACGTAGTGACTAGATAATCTTGCAATATCAATACTAAGTGGTGATACCCATGTACACACATTTTAGAGAAAGAGAGATGCACAATGCATATCACTCCCCCAAAATGGGATATTCCATTAATCACTCAAAGAGAGCCAAATTAAATAAGATATCATCAAGATGCATTAGGCTCAAAACAATACACAAGTATATGATGAGACAAACAAACATACTTGAATACACAAGATAGGCAAGTAAGACTCAACACATACAAACATATATTTGATACAAAACCAAACATGCAAAGGGGCAAGTAACTTACAATAAATATGAAGAGTTGAAGTATAAGTTACCGCAAGGAGGAACATTGGATATAAGATATAGATGATGATCCATACGACTTAGCTTGGTCAAAATATAATATATGAAGATCCCTTAATTCTTCATGAAATAGCCAAGTCTCCAATGACCTCCACATGTACCTATTGATCAAGTTTGAGCTTGTTGGTCCCCAACCAAGTTGGGTCCTAAGAGGTTAGTCACAATAGGCTTGACAACCCAAATGGTTCTTTTCTTGAAGCCACTTTGAGTTCCAACAAACTTGGCAAACACATTGCCATCCTTATCCTTACCAAGAGAATAATCATTATCAACAATGATAGGGTTGGATAAGGTACCACTTAAACATGAAGAAGCAAAGTGCCCCTTCACACGGCATAAGTAGCAAGTGTTCCCCTTTCTCTTCTTTATTGATTTCTTCTCTTGGGGAACAATATCTTGATTATTCTTGGGAAGTGGCCTATCTTCAACTTGAGGTCGAGCATGAGCTTGACCTTGACCTTGTGGCCGTTTCCCTTGTTGTTTCTCACTCAAGTGCTTCTTCTTCAATGGGCATGATCTAACATGATGCCCTTCAACCTTGCACTTGAAACAAACCAACTTGGCCGGATCCTTGACTTTGTCTTGGCCCTTCTTCTTGTTGCTCTTGCTCTTGGACTTGTTCTTGTTATTGGAGTTGAATCCAAGTCCACTCTTGTCATTGGGGGATTGTTGCACACTTAGCATCTTGTCAAGTGTGGATTTCCCTTCATGACGTTTTTCCAAGTCTTTCTTCAAAGAAAGGACTTGGGCCTCGAGCTCTTTTATTTACTCTACATGGTTAGTAGAAATACAAGTACTAGAGGAAGTAGAAGCTTCATTGTTAGAGCAACGAGGCAAAGCAAGTAATCCAACACAAGGTGTGTCACTAGTTTGACTAGATGGATTACAAGGACTAGCACATGGCAATATAGCATTTGTAGTAGAGATTGTGCTAATGTCCATATGAGGCTCACAAGATGTTACCTTAGTGATACTTGCCTCATGAGCTAACTTTAGCCCATCATAGGAAATTAGAAGATCATCATGAGAGCTTGAGAGCTTTTTATGACTTTCTTCCAATTCCCTATAATTGCTAGTTAGCAACTCTAGTTGAGCCCTTAGCTCAACATTCTCCTCTAAGGTAGATGCTTCACAAGAATTAGAGTTAGTAGCACAAGCATCAACAATAGTTTTCTCATTTTCATGCATATAGGATTCAAATTTTTGTGTGAGCATAAAATTAGTATGCTTCTGATGTAGCCCCGCTCACCAACGACACTACATCAAGACCAACAAGTCCCCCAAGTGGACCAATGACGCGGGCTCGAGTTAAAGCTCTACATGATAAGGTGAACTCGCTCCTTACCACCCTTGATCTCGGTACACCTTTGGATGGAATGCTACCTCATGTCGATGTGCTTTGTGTCATTAGGTACAAGGAACATCAAGACCCCGGAGGGGAGGACACACCATGGTCAAGGGAAGGAGAGGAACAGCGGGACATGAAGATGGACACGAAGCTGGACCCGACGTCACTCGAAGCGCTCGAAGGAAGAGAAGACGCCGGCCGGTCCAGAACCCGGTCAGACCGGACCCCAGACCGGACCACCCGGTCCCAGGCCCGGTCAACCGGTCGCCAACCGGATTTCCCACGAGCTCGTACCGGAAACCAACCGGACGGAAATCTGCGAGGTTTCCGGTTGGCGACCGGTCGACCGGACCCACGACCGGACGCCCCGGCGCCAGGCCCGGTCTGACCGGCCCCATGACCGGATTCGTCGAGAAGGCCCCACCAAACTGCCTAAGTTATGTACCTTTTCGCCTTGCTGGCCATGTATGCCTATATAAGGACCCAGGACCCCTCCCTTATTCCTTAGACATAATTTTGAGCTTAAACCAACTTTGAGCTTAGTCTCCCTAGGGTTAGCATCCATCTTGGACAAGCATCCCTCTGTAATCAAGGCATCCTTGTTGTTGATTTTGATATTGTTGAGTGAGATTCTAGTACAAGCTACTCTCTCTCCTCACCAATCTCTTCTTCTCCAACACCAATCTCTCACCGGGAATTCTGCCGCGTGCCTCTTCCGGGTGATTCTATTGGCGTGGTCCATCGAGCCACGGGGGTAAGTATCGGGTGTATCGGGTTGGTGTGCGTGCGTGAGTACCGGTGTTCTTCGAGTTCTTCGTGTTCCTCGCGCTCTCCCACCTTTTCCCTTGGATCTTGGGTCAAATCGCGAGATCGGACCAACCCCTAGATCTCAGATCTCATCATATGGTATCAGCAGCTCTTGGTTACCGCGATTTTGACCCTCCACCCACCCGATTTCGTTTCTAGAAAATTTTCCAAAAAATCCCCAAAAATAGCCCCAAATGGCCTTTGGACGGATCCGTGATTTGGTTGAGTTTTGAGTGGTTTTGGTCCGTGAATTCGGTGTTGCTGTGCTTGATCTACTATTTCCCCAACTTTTAGCCTCCAATTCCATCATTTCCCGTCGATTTCCTCTTTTGGTTTTGGTTTGGGGAAGAACAGGAGAGAGAAACGCAAAATCCGGTTGAGAACCCGGTCAACCGGCCCCCAGACCGGACCAGCCGGCGCAGAACCCGGCCGACCGGTCGCCAACCGGACAACCCGGTCCAGAGCCCGGTCCAACCGGATCCCCGACCTGGCGACGATCCGCCCCTCCTCCGAGCTCGGTTTCGGCTACCACCACCACCACCACCACCACCATCATCGCAGGTATAACTTGCAGCTTTCCCTTGTAACCCTCTTCCTTTTGCGATCTATCCTATCGAGCATTGCTTGTTTAGTGTTGCGAGACATTGCACGTGGCCCCGATTGTGAGGTGTGTGTGTAGTGTGGAGTAAAGCATCCAAGCAAACACTCGTGTGGCAAGATAGCAAAAGCGAGGCTAACGCTAACATAGTGCGTGAAAAAGCCCCAAAAACACAAAAAGAGTGCAAGTCGCACCATACATACAAACGAGTGCAAGTGCCACCATAGATACAAACGAGTGCAAGTGCCACCGTATACAAAAGAATCATAAGCTTTCAAGCAAACGAGAGAAGAGAAGAGAGGCCGCGTGTGAATCTTGTTGTCTCTCCATTGCAACCAAAGCTTTGGCTCTCATTGTGTTAGTGTGACATCGAGCACTTTACATACACTTTTCCGCTCACTTTTGGTTACACTAACCCCGCTCATCCCGTGTGCGAGTTCCACATTTTTCCGTGTTTATAGTGATCGCCACTTTGACATTTGGATTTTGGATCTCATCCACTTTTAACAACATACTCGATTTCGGATTTTATCTTTTGGCTTTCCACCATACTTTCCTAACACCATATTTGCTAGCTTTTGCGTGTGTCCCCGATACACTTGATCTTGCTTTTGGCTTGGTTGATTGCCTCAATACTATCTTACCTCGGTAAGAGTGCGAGGTAGTCTCCTTCCACTAACATACACAACATAGTTCTTGTCTTGCTATCATGGATAGGCACGGAGATGAAGCTCGGGACGATGAAGTCTTACGCAACACCGAGAGGTTGGCGACACACCACAATCTTTGGACTCAACGCCAAGAGTTCAAGGAGCAACTCACCTTGTTCGAGACACGCATCGACGAGCAATATGAAGAAGTGGCCCACAACTTCTCCCAAGTGAACCAAGATATATCTCTCCTCCGCGAAGCTACGGACAACTTGCATGGCCAAGTGGCGGCCAATGATGCGAACATGGAGCGGCGCATGGATAGCCTCGAGCGCGCCATCACCAACTTGGGTCATCATCGCCGACACCGCTCTACTTCATCATCATCAAGCTCGTCACAAGATTACTACTCTCATGGTCACCGTTCGTCCTCAAGCTCCTCCTCAAGGCATGAAGACCATCATCGACCTCATCGCCCACATGCTCGTCATGAAGACTCTCGCTCAAACTCTCGGCGAGGAGAAATCCATCGCCATGCTCGTCCACATGAACGTCCTCCACAAGATCATCCTCAACTGGCTCGCCATGCCCATCATGGGCGTGACGACCAACCCCGTGACAACGTCTTCCACAACATGGCGCCACATGGTGATGCTCACGCCCAAGGTCGTCAAGAGCAACCAAGGCGTGATCTCCGAAATCACCCTCGCCATGACCAACGTGGAAGAGGAGACCCACAACATGATCAAGACGAGAGGGCCATCCTTGGACATCGCCAACAACCTCGCCAAGATCCTCAACAACATCATCCACGTGATGCAAGTGAAGCAAGTGTTCAACTCCACCGCCAACCCAATGCTATGGTTGGACATGAAAGACCTCCTCTACCACCTCAAGCCGCAAGAGATGAAGGCAACCGTCCTCGCCGCCGAAATTTGGAAGATGAAGAGAACATGTATGGCAAACTCAAGTTCAACATGCCCAAGTTCAAAGGGGAAGACGACGCCGGGGCCTACCTCTCATGGGCACTCAAGGTGGACAAGATCTTCCGCATCCACAACTACTCCGGTGCCAAGAAAGTGGCCATGGCATCGCTTGAGTTTGAAGACTACGCCAACACTTGGTGGGAGCAAGTCCTCACTCTAAGAGAAGAAAAGGGTGAACCTCCAATTGACACTTGGGAAGAGATGAAGGAAGAGATGCAAGCTCGCTTTGTCCCAACACACTACATGACCGACCTCTTCAACAAACTCCAAAAATTGAAGCAAGGCGCCAAGACCGTTGAGGAGTTCTTCAAGGAGATGGAGTTAACGATGATGCGAGCCAACATCCAAGAGTCCGGGAACCAAACCATCGCTAGATTCTTCAATGGACTCAATTACCCCATCAAGAGAATTGTGGAGTTCCAACCTTATTCCAACATGGTTGAGTTGGTTCACCAAGCCTCCAAGGCCGAGCGCCAAGTGAATGAGGACATCAAGTACTCCAAGTCCAAGTCATACTTCACCTCCAAGTTCGCTACAACACCTCCTTCGACAAGTGTCAAACCCACCGTGTCCTCTACAACATCCAAGCAACCGACTATCCAAAGTCGCATGAAGCAAACGGTGTCCTCCACCGCCTCCTCAAAGGCCTCTACGGGACCCTCCAATGTCACTTGTTTCAAATGTGGCACTCAAGGCCACAAATCCTTTGAGTGCAAGAATACCAAGGTTATGATCACCATGGAGAATGGCGACATCGAGACACTAAGTGAAGATGAGTATGAAGCTATGGTACAAGCTGCCGTCGCAAATGAAGAAGCTTATGATGAAGATAGTGGAGAAGACCCTCTCTTGTGTGTGCATGACCCCAACCCTTCACTTGTGGTCACAAGAGTGCTAACTACTCAACCTCAAGCTATGGAAGACCAACGTTGCAACATCTTCCAAACCCGTGCCGGAATTGGTGGCAAGTCAATCAAGGTCATCATCTGATGAGGTTTAAGACCCCGTGTGTGGCCCGATCTTGCGGATTAACGTCGAAACCAAAGGGGGAGATGGGAAAACGCGAGGAACACGAAGAACACGGCGATGAACACGAGGAACTCCGAGACTCACGCACGCACACCAACCCGATACACCCGATGCTTACCTCCGTGGCTCGATGGACCACGCCAATAGAATCTCCGTGGAAGAGACACGCGGTAGAATTCCCCGGAGAGAGATTGGGATTGGAGAGGAAGAGCTTGGGGAAGGAGAGAGAGTAACAAGTACTAGAATCTCCTTCAACAAGATCTAAGTCAACAACCAAG
>NC_061511.1:104204407-104326565 GCF_022539505.1 Lolium rigidum
TCATGGGTCCGGTTGACGGGCGCAAACCGGAAGCCGCGGGGCTTCCGGTCTTCGTCCGGTACGAGATTGCTGCGCCCGGTTGGGCGCCGGTTGACCGGGCCCGGGACCGGACGGCCCGGTTGTGGGTCCCGGTCTGACCGGGTCCTCGGACCGGCCAGGCTGGGCCTCTTCCTCCCGCCTCTTCTTCCTCTTCCTTCTTCTCTTCTTTCCTTCTTCTTCTCTCTTCCTTGCACCATGGGAGTTCCTTCTCTCTTGGTCCTTGTCGATGTCGGCACCTATAGACACAATGATGATAGGCATGAGGTAGCATACCATTCAAGTTGGTGTTGAGGTCGACCATAGAGAGGAAAGGGTTCACCTTGACATATATGGCGGGGGTTTGTGTTGTTGGTCCACTTGGGGGACTCCTTGGCCATGGTGTAGCATCGACGATAGGCGGGGCCGCACTTGACGGTCTTGAGGTGGAGGTGTCCGAAGGCCACCCCGCATCATCTCCCCCTTGGGGAAGAGTCGTCCTCGACTCTTGTTCCTCCTCATCGATGAAGTAGTCCATGACGGGTGTCCCATGTTGTGGTAGAGGGATAAAGTCGCGGTCGAAGAAGAACTTTGGGAAAAACAACTTGCAAATGGAAAGCTTGTGGATGCCAATTTTGTGATCGGCGAACAAGAGGCTCTCAATAAAGCACGAAGCATCAAGTCGTTTCTCCAAGAGGCATTTGGCAAAAATGGGAACCAAAAGAGTGTCGATGTATCCAAAATGTGGTAGGGCAAAAATTTGTGCATGTAAGAGTTGTAAGGTGTCAAAAATGTGTGGTGTAGCATTGTCCCAAACCAATGGAACAATCAAAAGGCAAGTATCGGCGGCAAAATTTTGGGCAAAATTGTTATGTGCAATGGCAAAGAGATGGAAACTTCTAGCTTGGGAAAGTATGGTTGGCGTGAGCCAAGTATGGGTATCCTCAAGTGTCCAAGCATCCATTTCAATTGCTAAAGATGAAATGAGAAATCCAAAGAAGAGCAACTTTTGTGTGACATGTGGCACAAGATGCATAAGGTGTCTCTCACATGTATGACATGGTCCTTGAGATTCTCGGAGTGTATGATGATAACATCAAGACATACAACAATCATTGTGCCAACAAGATGTTTCAAGATATGTTGCATAAGAGGCAAAAGGGGTGACGAGGAGTTGGACCAAACCGGAAACTCGACAAGGCAAGTCGGAAACACATGAGGGCGAAGGCTTGTGGGAACATACCCTTTGGTGTGGTTCCCGCGGGTTAGGTCCTTGATGGGGTAGCTCTCAATTGCGCGTTTCGTGAGCTCATGCTCCGTAGCGGTGGAAGTGGTCGTCCGTGTACCTACACATGGAATAAACAAGACAAAGAGCGTGTGTGCATGGTAGATGAACACATCATCCATCATGATGGTCCAAGTCTTGTGCACATCACCATTAGTGTCAAGCAAGATATTATGAAATGCATGGCAATAGTGCATATGGCATGAAGGTGCATTCGTGGCATGTGGTAACTCATGATCATCAAAAAGTGAGAAGGCTATGGGGGCCATCTCGTGGACAATGAAATAAGCATTCTTGCATACCAAGCATAAGAAAGAGCAATTGTTAGCAATCTTGGATGCAAGGATCATGGAAGAGTGTAAACATTTGGGGCAAAGCATGCGGAAGCTAATGTCATCCTTGTCATTATCATTGCAAGCAATACATGGTAAAGAGCAAGTGGTCGACATATTGCAAGCAATGATGGAAAAATTGAAGCTCTCATAGCATGGCATGGTCATGGTATCACAAGCCTTCACTTCCACATGATCAACAATGTTATCAAGCAAAGTATCGCATGGGAAAATGAAAGTAGCATGTGACGTAGCAAATGGATCATCGAGATCATGCATGCACTCATAAGTCATCATGTCCACTAGTGGGATCATGGCATCATCAACACCTATGTTGTTACCTTTGTAGGCCGACTCATTTGAGGTAGGTGTTGTAGAGGTAGGAGGATCCATGTGGTCGACATGTCCATCTTGGAGCAAGCATGGTGAGATATCATCGTCTTCATGCACCATGTACATCTTCTCCATGAGCGGGAACTCGTCCTCCGTGGAACCTAGTGCAACATAAGAAGACACCATAGAGGGAGAGGTTAATGTGTTAGCAAATGCAATGTCCTCCAAGGACCTATCATCTACCTCTCTCAACTCGCTTGGTGTATCACTCATGTCCTCCAAACGGAAGCACTCAAACTCACATATGGGGTGGAAGTCACTCAACTCACTATCACTCTCACTCAAGTGGGCTAAGTGGCTCTCACGCTCACATGGGATTGGTACAAACTCATCGATCAAGCATGGGGGAGTAGGCTCGACTTTCTCATCTCCGTGCGCCTCCTTGGTTGAAGGGAAATTCCCATGCTCAACCATCTCAACTCCATGCGCCTCCATTGGTGATGGGAGAATCCCATGGTCATCATGCTCAACTCCATCGCCTCCCAAGTCATCCTCAAGCGGTGGCGCCGTAGTGTTGACGAGAGCTAGGCTCGTCTCAATTTCACCCTTGAGTTCACCTTGGCAATCTTCATCTTGAAGTGTTGGCGCAATAGGCATCTTGGGGACTTGTGCTTGTAGCTTGTCGAAGTAGAGCGTCTTGGCACTTGGCGTTGTGCATTGCCATGCCAGGTGACCCTTGGCCTTGCACACCTCACATAGGAGATTGGGACATTCCCGTGGAGGGTGGCCTTGTTGCTTGCACTTGTAGCATCGGAGTCCATAGGAACGTGACGAGGTAGAGGCCATTGTGGTGGTGGCACAAGAGGTGGAAGTCGCCTTATGAGGAAGGTATGCTCGATGTGCACTTGCCGTCCTTGGAGTGGTAGGCACCCTATCATGGTGTTTGTCGCCTTCATGTCGAGGCTCTCGTCTTCGTGCATCATCACCATGGCTTGAGTGGTGTCGTCGAAGACTCGTGGAAGATGTTGGTCGATGGCGATCATGAAGTGGCTTGTGGCGGCGAAACTCATGTGGTGGCGTATGTCGATGACGGTCCTTGCCATGCCGAGATGATGGCTCATGCGACTTGGCATGTTTCTTGCGGCGCCTTGTGGAGCTTGGAGAAGAGTGTCGATGACGCTCATGATGGGGACGCTCTTGATGCTCCATATGGTGTACTTGAAGTCGACGATCTTGTGCATAAGCACTCTCATGGTGGCGCCTTGTGGAGCTCGGAGAAGTGTGTCGAGGACGCTCATGATGGGGATGCTCTTGATGATCCCTATGATTGTGCCATCGTGGAGGTCCTCTATCTTCATATGTAGCTCCATTGGCCAAGTAGGTGACTAGGTGAGGCTCCGCCATGGTGTCGATGTCGTAGGCGTGGCGTTGCTCCACCATGTCGTCCATGCTTGATGAGCCATTGTCGATGTAGAGCTCGTCGAAGTCGTCCTCAAAGTGGTGCTCCACCATGTCGTCCATGTCGATGATGCTTGGGGAGCCATGGTCGTTTTCGAGCTCCTCGATGTCGGAGATGTCGGTGATGCTTTCGGAGTCATAGTCGGAGTAGAGCTCCACATGTTCCTCCACATCCGCGGTGCTTGAAGAGGAATCCTCCTCAAAGTGCTCCGTGTACTCCTCCGTATCTTCTTCGTCGCTATACATGTTAGCATGACAAGATCTATATGGTGTATGTTAGTGGAAGGAGACTACCTCGCACTCTTACCAAGGTAAGATAGTATTGAGGCAATCCACCAAGCCGAAAGCAAGATCAAGTGTATCGGGAACACACGCAAAACCACACGCAAAAGCTAGCAAATATGGTGTTAGGCGAGTGTTGTGGAAAGCCAAAAGACAAATCCAAGATCGAGTATGTTGTTAAAAGTGGGTAAGGTCCAAAAATCCAAATGTCAATGTGAAGATCACTATAAACACGGAAAAAGTTGTGGAACACACACACGAGATAAGCGGGGTTAGTGCAACCAAAAGTGAGCGGAAAAGTGTATGTACGGATGCTCGGTGTCACACTAACACAAGGAGAGGCAAAGCTTTGGTTGCAAAGGAAGAGACAACTAGATTTGCACGCGACCTCTCTTCTCGTATCTCTCTTTGCTTAAAAGCTTTTTCTCTTTTGTATATGGTGGCACTTGCACTCGTTTGTATCTTTGGTGGCACTTGGACACTTTTGTATGTATGGGCGTATGGATGTATGGATGTATGGATGTATGGTGCTACTCGCACTCTTTTTGTGTTTTTGGGGCTTTTTCACGCACTATGTTAGCGTTAGCCTCGCTTTTGCTATCTTGCCACACGAGTGTTTGCTTGGGTGCCTTACTCAACGCTACACACACACCTCACAATGCGGGGCCACGTGCAATGTCTCGCAACACTAGACAAGCAATGCTCGATGGGATAGATCGCAAAAGGAAGAGGGGTTACAAGGTGAAACCTGCAAGTTATACCTGCGATGGTGGTGGTGGTGGTGGTGGTGGTGGAGATCGCCGGATGTCGAGGTCGAAGGAGGCGTTGCGTCGCCCGGTCGGAGGCCCGGTTGGACCGGGTTGTGGACCGGCTCGGCCGGTTGTTCGTCCGGTTGACCGGATTCTGGACTCGGCCCGGCCGGTCGGTAGCCCGGTCGACCAGGCTGCTCAACCGGATTTCGCGGGATTGAGCTTTCTCTCTCCTGTTCTTCACGAAAACCAAGCCAAATCGACCAAATCGAAGGGAAACGATGGAATTGGAGGCTCAAAGTTGGGGAAATAGTAGATCAAGCACAACAACACCAAATCCACGGACCAAAACCACTCAAAACGCAACCAAATCACAGATCGGTCAAGAGGCAATTTGGGGCTATTTTTGGGGATTTTTTGGAAAATTTTCTAGGGACGAAATTGGGTGGGTGGAGGGTCAAATCCGCGGAAACCAAAGGCTGCTGATACCATATGATGAGGTCTAAGACCCCGTGTGTGGCCCGATCTCGCGGATTGACTTCGAAACCAAGGGGGAAGATGGGAAAACGCGATGAACACGAAGAACACGACGGGCACGAGGAACTCCGAGACTCACGCACGCACACCAACCCGATACACCCGATGCTTACCTCCGTGGCTCGATGGACCACGCCAATAGAATCTCCGAGGAAGAGACACGCGGTAGAATTCCCGGAGAGAGATTGGGATTGGAGAGGAAGAGCTTGGGGAAGGAGAGAGAGTAACAAGTACTAGAATCTCCTTCAACAAGATCTAAGTCAACAACCAAGGTGCCTTGATTACGAGAGGATGATACCCAAGGGAGACTAAGCTCAAAGGTAGGTTTGAGTTCAAAACAAGTCTAAGGGGTAAGGAGGGGTTCCAGCTACTTATATAGGCACACATGGCCAGCAAGGGCGAACAGGTACGCGAATGGATAAGTTAAGGCAGTTTGGTGGGTCATTCCCGTCAGATCCGGTTTGGGGTCCGGTCTGACCGGGCCTGTGACCGGGCTGTCCGGTCATGGGTCCGGTTGACCGGGCGCAAACCGGGAAACTGCGAAGTTTCCGGTCTTCGTCCGGTACGAGGTTGCTGCGCCCGGTTGGGCGCCCGGTTGACCGGGCCCGGGACCGGACGGCCCGGTTGTGGGTCCGGTCTGACCGGGTCCTGGACCGGCCAGGCTGGGCCTCTTCCTCCCGCCTCTTCTTCCTCTTCCTTCTTCTCTTATTTCCTTCTTCTTCTCCTCTTCCTTGCACCATGGGAGTTCCTTCTCTCTTGGTCCTTGTCGATGTCGGCACCTATAGACACAATGATGATAGGCATGAGGTAGCATACCATTCAAGTTGGTGTTGAGGTCGACCATAGAGAGGAAAGGGTTCACCTTGACATATATGGCGGGGGTTTGTGTTGTTGGTCCACTTGGGGGACTCCATGGCCATGGTGTAGCGTCGACGATAGGCGGGGCTGCACTTGACGGTCTTGAGGTGGAGGTGTCCGAAGGCCACCCCGCATCAGTCTCACCCTACGGTTCGCGAACTATGCGGACATGGTTGAGTACTCACTCCGACCAATAACCAATAGCGGGATCTGGAGATCCATAATGGCTCCCACATATTCAACGATGACTTAGTGATCGAATGAACCATTCACATACGATACCAATTCCCTTTGTCACGCGATATTTTACTTGTCCGAGGTTTGATCATCGGTATCACTCTATACCTTGTTCAACCTCGTCTCCGACAAGTACTCTTTACTCGTACCGTGGTATGTGGTCTCTTATGAACTTATTCATATGCTTGCAAGACATTAGACGACATTCCACCGAGAGGGCCCGAGTATATCTATCCGTCATCGGGATGGACAAATCCCACTGTTGATCCATATGCCTCAACTCATACTTTCCGGATACTTAATCCCACCTTTATAACCACCCATTTACGCAGTGGCGTTTGATGTAATCAAAGTACCTTTCCAGTATAAGTGATTTACATGATCTCATGGTCATAAGGACTAGGTAACTATGTATCGAAAGCTTATAGCAAATAACTTAATGACGTGATCTTATGCTACGCTTAATTGGGTGTGTCCATTACATCATTCATATAATGATATAACCTTGTCATTAATAACATCCAATGTTCATGATTATGAAACTAATCATCTATTAATCAACAAGCTAGTTAAGAGGCTTACTAGGGACTCATTTGTTTGTTTACATAACACACATGTATCAATGTTTCAGTTAATACAATTATAGCATGGTATATAAACATTTATCATAAACATAAAGATATATAATAACCACTTTATTATTGCCTCTTGGGCATATCTCCAACAGGTACAAGGGTGGAATACAGATTCAATATCACAACATAACCATCTACGACACAAAAGATGGAAATAAAGTTTATATATAGCAACGCTCTACTGAGCAAGATCCAAATGACACGCAAAGGGACACATATCCCATCAGTACATCATACATAGAGGTATCAAATAGTCTGGGTACAGACAAGATCCAAATGGGACTAAGAGTCCTGAAGATAACCAAGCGGGGTCCATAACCAACAAGCCACAGGCTGCTGCCTTAGGAGCGATCCTGCTACTCGACGAGGTCGTCGTATGTGAACTCAACGAAGTAGCCTCCTGCGTACTGCTCATCATCTGTCATACCTGTTTGTCGAAAAGCGGGTTCCGGAAAAAGAGGAAGAAAAACGAGGGTAAGTACCAATGACACGTACTTGCGAGACAAGACCAGCTATGCTCGCTGGTGGGCGGTATAAACTTCGCCCGGCTATATGTGGAGTTTAGCGGCAGCAAAGCAACTAACCAATAGAGACAAGCTACAACATTCATCTATTAGAGAAGGTGAGAGAGCGCATAATCTAGCAGTTCTATACTCTACAGACAATACCCAGCCGAGGCGATCCCCCTTCGCCAAGAGGTACTGGCAAGGCACTCACACCCTTATTTAGTATCCATTGAAATAGTGCTAACTTACTACACAGATTATTAGCAAGTTATAAACAATAAATTTAGGTGTAAGTTGTTCTATGATCGAGTTAAACAGCTCCAAGTCGTCCATAACCGCGGACACGGCTTTCCGAAAAAATTTACCCTGCAGGGGTGCACCAATGTTACCATACACGCATGCTCGAACCCAATTAATTACGGCGGAGTCTCACAACAAGACCGTTCCCAGATCTACAAGAATGCCTAGGGGGGCCACCCGACTAAGCTACCCGAAACGAAGTTCGGCCGTACTCCGATGTGGACTCAGGGTTTGCGTTGGCGGCTAGGCGTGCAAACCACACGCTTCGCTAAACGTCCCGCGGGGTACAGTACAGAATATAAACACCTGAAGGCAACATGAAGTAAACACCCGAAGGCAACAGTAAGTAAAGCATGGCATACATGGCATAGGCAAATAAAACCAAGGTTGTGGCCCCCTTTTCAACAGACTTGAGAAATGGTAATGGGTGATGGGGGTCCCGATACAACCTCCCACGAGTGGTTAGCGCGCTCAGTCTTAGAACAGATAACAAGAACTCGGGTCCTAGGGGACACAAGCGAGACAAAAATCCGATGCTTTCGCAAAGGGGCTCACTGATGCCTCTGCATATTATTATCCCTTAGCAATTTTAGTTGTAGCAAAAGTTATCAACATCATTTTCAAAAGGTGGTACATGTGTCAACTTCCCAACAACATCTCGAACACATCGAGATATCAACAAGACCCTAAACTCGCCTACGACTCGCAAAGCTGGCAAACAACAAACATCAGGTAGGGCAAGGAGGTGTATCTCGGATCATATAGGGTAGCGGGTGGAATAGGACACGTGACTCAACATAATCGCAACATAGGGATAACAATAGATCAAAGAACATGAAAATGTAAAATAGGTGAAGGGGTGGGCTCGCCTGTCAACTCAGGGGTAGTGGTACAAGCGCGATCCTCCTCGTGATGGCACTCGAACTCCTGCTCGAACTGCTCGGCGTCGGTGTCTACTCGAGAAGAACCAAATAGCACATACACGAAGAGTAAATGATGGGGCCTAAGGCCACGTGGGTTGCCCGATCTCACGAATTGACCGAGGGAAAGGCGGGGGAGAGGAAGAACACGAAGAACATGGCGATGAACACGATGAACACACGCAAACGCACACCAACCCGATACAATTCCGGTTTACTCCCGATAGCCCGAACCACTATCCCGATAGAATCTCTCAAGAGAAAGACACGCGGTAGAATCCCCGAGAGGAAGATCGGTATACGATCGGTAGAATCACACGAGTGAGAGACCGGTGGTAGAATCACAAGTGTGAGAGACTAATCATATAAGGAGTGCCTTGTACAATAGATTTGGGTAAATCTAAGGAGGGGTTTTCCCTAATCCCAAAGGGATGGTGGAGGCATGAGCCAAATTCTAGTTCATCAACTCTAGTCTAATGAAGGGGGAGGTGGGAGCCTATATATAGGGAGCCACTAAGGAGGGGTAGTTTAGGCATACAAGGGGGTACATGGGACTTGGCCCGAATTGACTTGGACGCATAGGGGGGGGGGGCGGATTGTCCGGCCTTAGTGGGGCGGATAATCCGAGCCGTCGTGCTTCATGCGCCGTCTCTTCATGGCGACCTCGAGCGCTCTTCTTCCTTCTTCTCTTCCATGCCTCCGTGACCTCGGCCTTGAGTGTTGTTCTTGACGTTGACGCACATGATGAAGCGAAGACCGTAGGTCGGGCTGCATCATCTCCCCCCACTTGAAAAAGAGTCGTCCTCGACGATGAGTCTTCATGAATGTGTAGAGGAGGTAGATGACACCAACGCTTGAATGTCCCTTCACTTGTCAAGAGCCCTATCAATAGCACAAGAAAAGCAAAGGAGCAATCAAAGCGTAGCCAAAGTTCAATGTATTTAGGAAGAGGGCGCAAGTAGAAAGATGTCACCTTAGCAAGATGTCGGTGTGCTCTCATTGAGAGATCTTGTGTAGTGGAAGTGTGCGGGCAAAACCACTCATTGGAGCTCACTTGTATCATGCTCTCAAGAGCTCTTTTTGTCAACTCGTGCTCAATCGAGGTTGACATTGGAGTTTGGGTACCTACACACATGTTAGACAACAAGAACAACGTGTGTGCATGGTATATGAACACATCATCCATCATGATGCGCCATTTCTTTTGCACATCACCATTAGCGGTAAGCAAGATATTATAGAACACATGGTGAATATGCGGGGAAAACTTAGGAACATGCTCAACATGGGTATATGCAAAGTCTCCAAAATTTGAGAGAGCTATGGGGGCAATCTCATTTACAAGCATATTAACACTATTGCAAGCCAAGCATTGGAAAGAAAAATTGTTCATCATTTTGGTTGCATTAATGGGAGAATATTGCAAGCATGTAGCACAAAACATGTTCAACATTTGATCATTGTTGTCGACAAACCTAGGGAAAGAGCAATTGTTCGGCAAGGTTGTCACAACACAAGCATCATTATCAACATTGCAAGCAATACATGGGAAAGAGAAATTGTTCGACATATTGCAAGCAATAGGATAGAAATCGAAACACTCATAGCATGGCATGGTCAAAGTATCACAAGCAACTACTTCCACATGATCAACAATTGTGGTATCACAAGTATCACAAGGGAAAGTGAAAGAAGCATATGACATAGCAATATGATCATCCAACTCATGCAAGCACTCACAAATCATCATGTCCACTAGTGGGATCATGGCATCATCAACACCCATATAGGTACCTTTGTAGTCCCGCTCATATGAGGTAGGTGTTGTGGGAGATGTAGGCTCGGTGTGGCCTCCATGTTCATCTTCAAGCAAGCATGGTGTGATATCATCATCTTCATGCACCATGTACATCTTCTCCATGATCGGCGTCTCGTCATCCATGGAACCTAAGGAAACATAAGAGAACACACTAGAGGTAGAGGGTAAGTTGTGAGAAATCGAAATGGCCTCGCATAACCTATCAACTACCACTCTCATCTCACTTGGTGTATCACTCATGCTCTCGAAGTGGAGGCACTCATCAAGCTCACATATAGTGGAGTCACTCATCTCACATATAGTGGAGTCGCTCATCTCACATATAGTGGAGTCCCTCATCTCCATGGCAATGGCGTCGTCGATGTCCGAGCAACCTAGGAAAGAGGAAGACAACACAAGCGGAGTAGAGATTAAGTTGTTAGAAATCGAAACATCCTCACTCGACTCATGGTGTGTATCACTCTTGCTCTCAAGGTGTTTGAAGTATGCGTTGCACTCGGCTTTATCTTTGGGTGTCATTTGGGCTTCTCGAGCATCTAGCTCGGTGAAGTATGCTCTCATCTCAGCTTGCTCTTGTGGGGTCATCATGTATATCTCTCACTAGGTAAGGTGTATGTGTATGTGGTGGAAGGAAATGATGAGGACATCCCATCTCTTGATACAACCGCTGTACCTACAGCCACACAAATACAAGGACCAATCACTCGAGCTCGTGCCAAACAACTTAACTATCAGGTACTTTCGTTTCTTGGAACAATTCCTCACATACATGAGAATATGATGCTGCCTAAATCAGATATGTTTGTTACTCTTAGGAATGATGGACCAAGCATGGATGAGGAGGACAAGCATTGGAGCATGATCACGCATGGAGGAGATGGCAGCAAGCGTTTGAGGATTGAAGATGACGCCGCAAGTGGAGATTTCAGAACTTTGAAGCCACCATAAGAAGAGATGAAGACATGGACGAAATATAGAGTTTCCCACTTCATAATTTCGTCCATAGCATGTTATGGTGCTGCGTCACCTTTAGTTTTGGGCCAGGCCCATGTCATTTTCTGCAGGATTTAAGTCAGCCACTTTTTAGAGTCCGTATTGAAGGGGAAAGGCCTTCTAGGGTTTGGTTCGACCACCATACGTATGGTTGGCCGAAACCCCACCTTTTCCTCCTTTAAATACCCCCATAGCCGTCACGTTTAGACTCGGATTTTGATTAGACTAAAAGTTAGCCATTGCTGCAACTCTCGTGTACTTCTTTTGAGGCCAACGCCCAGAACAAGACCGACTATTCGGAATCCCACCTTATTCAATAAAGCTTTCATCTTTCATCCGCAATATTCTGATTGCATCATTAGTTCTTACTTGTTCTCGATTTCAGGTAGGAATTAAGACCCTCGCTGGTCAGGCTGATCGTGCATCCGCAAGATCAGTAACTCCTGGAGATTGTCCTAGCGATTGCATTGGCGCACGAGCTTTGCACGTGTAGTCGGATCGTCAAGCACGAACTCCACCAACAAATCGACGCTATCATACTCTCATCGAAAGATCGGCCACCTTTGCCCTATCAAGTGGTATCAGATTTCAGGTTGCTCGGTGAGATTTACTGTTTTCCTAGTGTAGATTGCATCTGCCATCGTACCCATAAACCACGAAAAAGCCAAAAATACTGTTAGGGTTTTTAGATCATATCGTCCCATAAACCCCCTGCCACGCCTTGCATTGTCTTTTCAGTTTTGCATAGTTGAATTTGTGTCTGCATCTTCGTGTCGAGTTGCTGGTCTTAGCGCCTAGTTCCTTAGAGTTTCGAGTTCCGGTCATATTAGTCACGCCGCCGCCGCCCACTCGCACCATACGCGGATCACCGCCAGATACATCCACCATATACTTCCGCCACTGCCATATACACCCTGCCATATACTTCCGCCACTGCCATATACACCCTGCCATATACTTCCGCCATTGCCACATACATCCGTATCCACCATATACCCTGTGTCCTACCGCGACAAGGATTCGTGTTGTTTCTCTGCCGCGACAGAGTCCGTGTAGAATTAGGTTTTATTGTTTTTCCTACTCAGCTGTTACCTTCTAATATCATCTTGCGCTGCGAAAAAATTTCCGTGAGATAAGTTTCGGCCGCCAGTAAAGAATTGGAAGGAGAGCAAAAAAAAAAAAAAAAAATTTTCTGGCTACATTGGTTTTTCACTTTGGCGATCACTTTTCGCCACTGGCCGTTATAGCGACATTTTTTTGCCGCCTGCGCGCTTTCCGGAGCACCTCCGAAATTTCGACAAAAAAATTTTCTGAGGCTATACTGTTTTTCGACCTTGGGGATCAGTTTGAGACACTTGCCATCATAGTGATTTTTCACACCTCGCGTCGCCACCTCATCGCCACCTCATCGCTGCTAGTTGCTTGTGTGCCGCGCCGTGACCTCGTTAGTGTTCTAGGCTCGCGTCTCTAGTACGGTCTAGCCTAGGACCAGCCACGATACCGTTGTTGAGCATACTTTCAATATCGCATCGCTGTTTTGACAATTGCTGTTTTTGCTACCATATATAAGCCATCCTACAGCTCCACATATTGTCTCCACGTGCACCTGTGTCGACCCCGGTAATCGCTTTGGCAATCTTTGGAGAAGCTGATCTTTGTTGGTTGCCGTATCACCTTCCTCCTGTTTGGTAAGAACTTGTAAGAGCTTTGTATTTTGCTTGACGAATTGCGCGTGAACCACCATATTCCGTAGTTTCTAGGCATATACATTTGTGCTTTTGAGTACTAACCATGTCAGGACCTACACCGGCCGCTGTTGACCCGGCCAAGATGACGAGTGAAGAGTTGCATGCTCACTTCACCCACCTTTTGGGTGGGCATGCACGCGACACCGAGGCGCGCATTGGTGACGTAGATGCCAAACTCACCGACGCGCTGGACAAGGCTGGATGGCCTCGAGGCAGCTTTCAACACCAAGCTCGACGCCAAGTTCCGGGAGTTGTTGACTCGGTTACCGCCGCCTCGCGCCAACGTGCAACGCCGCGCACGCCGCGTTCCTCGTGCGGACATTCCTGCGAGTACCGCTCTCGCTGCGGCAGCCGCACATGACGCGCCTTCGATGAAGGCCACGAAGATTATGAAGGGGACGCGGACGAGCAGGTAGATGAGAACGTCCTGGAGGACGAGGAAGTCCAACAACCTGCACCTGGTCGTCCACGGCAGCTGAACCGCCACGCTCGACCACCTCCACGCCCGGTACGTAATGATGATGATCATGTTGCTAAACTGAAGCTGAATATTCCGCCATTTGAGGGTAGATATAATCCTGATGCATATCTTACATGGGAATTGGAAGTAGAACAACGCTTTGCATGTTTAAAATACCATGATCACTTGCGTGTTAGTGCTGCTACTTGTGAGTTCACAGATTTTGCATCTATTTGGTGGTCTGAATATTGTAGAACACATGCAGCAAATATTCCTGCTACTTGGACTGGGTTAAAACTTGCTATGCGTACTCGTTTTGTTCCTCCACATTATCAACGTGATTTGCTAAAAACATTGTCTCGCTTAGAACAAGGAAAAAATTCTGTAGAAGACTATTATCAAGAATTGCAAACTGGCATGATTCGTCTGTGGTATTGTAGAGGATAATGAGGCTATGCTTGCTCGTTTCTTTGGTGGTTTGAATAAAGAGATTCAGCATATTTTAGATTATAAGGAGTACAACACTATTACTCGCTTGTTTCATCTTGCTTGCAAAGCTGAACGTGAAGTGCAGGGATCGTCAACCACCATGGAGAAGAACTAACGTTTACGCAGGTCGTACATCGTCGTGGTCTCCGCGACAATCGGCGCCACAATCTCGTGGTGCTGCACCGGCACCTACTACCTCCAAGTACACCGCGCACTGCATCACGAGCACCTCCTCGCCTCTACACCAACACCATCGGCTGGTCCTCCTCGGAGTTCATCTTCCATGGCCTCCACGGGGAAGACGCGCGACATTCAATGTCGCAAATGCTTGGGATTTGGTCACATAGAGAGAGAATGCAGAACCAAGCGTGTGATGTTGGTGCGTGAAGATGGAGAATATGATTACGCAAGTGACTTTGATGAAGATACATTGGCCCTTATTCGCTGCACGTGATGGTGCCAACTCGATTACGAGAGAGAGATGGAGGTAATGGAAGGCGACACTCGCTGATCGGTACGGGAGCTTAGTTGCACAGCGTGTGTTGAGCGTGCAATTGAGCAAAGCTGAGCATGATCAACGCCACAATCTGTTCCAAACAAGAGGCGTTGTAAAAGAGCGAGCTATACGGATCATCATTGATGGAGGGAGTTGCAATAATCTGGCCAGCGTTGACATGGTGGAGAAGCTTTCTCTTCCTACAAGACAGCGCACACATCCATACTACATACAATGGTTTGAGAGCTCTCGGAAGCTCAAGGTAACAAGAACTACACGTGTGCATTTTACTATTGGTACATATTCTGATTTTGTGGATTGTGATGTTGTACCTATGCAAGCTTGTTCTTTGTTACTTGGTAGACCTTGGCAATTTGATAGAGAATCTGTTCATAATGGTAAAACTAATCGGTATTCTCTTATGCATGATGGAAAGAAAATTGGTCTCAAACCTATGACTCTGAACAAATACTAAAAGATGATCTTGCTAGAGCTAGTAGAGTAAAAAACGAGGAGAAACTTAAGAGTGAGAATCAGATTGTTGCTTGCAGATTTTGTTCCACATAAGACTAATACTAAATCTGATTCGAACCATGCTACTGAAATTCGTTTGAAAAATCCTTGTTTGCTTGCTAGCAAATCTGATATTGCTGAACTTGATGTGGACACTACTCAATGCTATGCTATCATTTGCAAAGAAGTTCTGTTTTCATTTGAGGATATGCCTCCTTCTTTTCCACTGCGGTTGCTAACCTTTTGCGAGAATTCATTGATGTGTTCCCACAAGATGTTCCCCCTGGACTACCACCTATCCGTGGCATAGAACACCAGATTGACTTGATTCCGGGAGCGTCGCTGCCCAACCGTGCACCATACCGTACCAATCCCGAAGAGACGAAAGAGATTCAGCGACAAATTCAGGTTCTCCAAGATAAAGGTTACATTCGTGAGTCTCTTAGCCCATGTGCTTGTTCCTATTATCTTGGTACCTAAGAAGGATGGTTCTTCACGCATGTGTACTGATTGTAGAACTATTAATAATATTACCATTCGATACCGTCATCCAATACCTCGTTTAGATGATATGCTTGATGAATTGAGTGGTTCTGTTATGTTCTCTAAAGTTGATTTGCGTAGTGGTTACCACCAGATTCGTATGAAATTAGGAGATGAATGGAAAACAGCGTTTAAAACTAAGTTCGGTTTATATGAGTGGTTAGTAATGCCTTTTGGTTTGACTAATGCACCTAGTACTTTCATGAGACTGATGAACGAAGTTTTACGTGCTTTTATTGGACGTTTTGTGGTGGTATACTTTGATGATATTCTGATTTATAGCAAATCTTTGGAGGAACATTTGGATCATTTACGTGCTGTTTTCAATGCTTTACGTGATGCACGTTTGTATGGTAATCTTGAGAAGTGCACCTTTTGCACCAATCGAGTTGCGTTTCTTGGCTATGTTGTTACTTGCGCGGGAATTGAAGTTGATCCAGCCAAGATTGAAGCAATTGAGAGTTGGCCGCAGCCAAAGACGGTCACTCAAGTGAGGAGTTTTCTTGGCCTCGCTGGTTTCTATAGGCGCTTTGTGAAAGATTTTGGATCCATTGCTGCGCCGCTGAATGAGCTTACAAAGAAGGATGTGCCCTTTGTGTGGGGCGATGCACAACAAGACGCTTTCATGATTCTGAAAGATAAGTTAACACATGCTCCATTACTCCAACTTCCTGATTTCAATAAGACTTTTGAGCTTGAATGTGATGCTAGTGGAATTGGTTTGGGAGGTGTGTTATTACAAGAGGGCAAACCTGTTGCATATTTTAGTGAAAAATTGAGTGGGCCTAGTCCGAACTATTCTACTTATGATAAAGAATTATATGCGCTGGTTCGGACATTAGAAACTTGGCAACATTATTTATGGCCTAAAGAATTTGTTATACATTCCGATCATGAATCTTTGAAGCATATTCGTAGTCAAGCTAAGTTGAATCGTCGCCATGCAAAGTGGGTTGAGTTTATAGAGTCTTTTCCTTATGTTATCAAACACAAAAAGGGTAAAGATAATGTTATTGCTGATGCTTTGTCGCGCCGTTATACTATGCTATCTCAACTTGACTTCAAGATTTTTGGATTAGAAACCATAAAGGAACAATACTTGCTTGATGCTGATTTTAAAGATGTGTTGCTGAATTGTAAAGATGGTAGAACATGGAACAAATTCGTCCTCAATGATGGATTTGTGTTCCGTGCTAACAAGCTATGCATCCCAGATGGTTCCGTTCGTCTTTTGTTGTTACCGGAGGCGCATGGAGGAGGATTGATGGGTCACTTTGGTGTGAAGAAGACGGAGGATGTACTTGCTGCACACTTCTTTTGGCCACGTATGCGTCGAGATGTTGAGAGATTTGTGGCGCGCTGCACTACATGTCAAAAAGCTAAGTCTCGACTTAATCCACATGGTTTATATATGCCTCTTCCTGTTCCTAGTGTACCTTGGGAGGATATTTCTATGGATTTCGTTTTGGGTTTGCCTCGTACACGAAGGGGAGGGATAGTATCTTTGTTGTTGTGGATAGGTTTTCTAAGATGGCACATTTTATTCCATGTCACAAAACTGATGATGCTACACATGTTGCTGATTTGTTCTTTCGCGAAATTGTGCGTTTACATGGTGTGCCAAATACTATTGTTTCGATCGTGATACTAAGTTTCTTAGCCACTTTTGGAGATGTTTATGGGCTAAGTTGGGGACTAAATTGCTGTTTAGTACTACATGTCATCCCCAAACCGATGGACAAACTGAAGTAGTAAATAGAACTTTGTCTACTATCTTGCGGGCTGTTTTGAAGAAGAACTTAAAATTGTGGGAAGAATGTTTGCCTCATGTTGAATTTGCTTACAATCGCTCGCTGCATTCTACCACTAAGATGTGCCCATTTGAGATTGTTTATGGTTTTGTACCACGTGCACCTATTGATTTGTTGCCTTTACCATCTTCTGTGCAAAATAATTTGGATGCTACAAACCGTGCTTGAATTGATACTAAAATTGCATGAGACTACTAAAGACAACATAGCACGCATGAATACTAAGTATAAAATTGCTGGGGATAGAGGAAGAAAACATGTTGTGTTTGATGTTGGTGATCTTGTTTGGTTGCATTTGCGCAAAGATCGTTTTCCTGAATTGCGCAAGTCGAAACTAATGCCACGCGCTGTCTGGTCCTTTTAAGGTGTTAGAGAAAATAAATGATAATGCATATAAACTTGAGCTTCCTGCAGAATTGGGTCCGGTTAGTCCTACATTTAACATTGCAGATTTGAAGCCTTACTTTGGTGAAGAAGAGGAGCTTTCGTCGAGGACGACTTCAATTCAAGAAGGGGGCATGATGAGGACATCCCATCTCTTGATACAACCGCTGTACCTACAGCCACACAAATACAAGGACCAATCACTCGAGCTCGTGCCAAACAACTTAACTATCGGGTACTTTCGTTTCTTGGAACAATTCCTCACATACATGAGAATATGATGCTGCCTAAATCAGATATGTTTGTTACTCTTAGGAATGATGGACCAAGCATGGATGAGGAGGACAAGCATTGGAGCATGATCACGCATGGAGGAGATGGCAGCAAGCGTTTGAGGATTGAAGATGACGCCGCAAGTGGAGATTTCAGAACTTTGAAGCCACCATAAGAAGAGATGAAGACATGGACGAAATATAGAGTTTCCCACTTCATAATTTCGTCCATAGCATGTTATGGTGCTGCGTCACCTTTAGTTTTGGGCCGGGCCCATGTCATTTTCGCAGGATTTAAGTCAGCCACTTTTTAGAGTCCGTATTGAAGGGGGAAAGGCCTTCTAGGGTTTGGTTCGACCACCATACGTATGGTTGGCCGAAACCCCACCTTTTCCTCCTTTAAATACCCCCATAGCCGTCACGTTTAGACTCGGATTTTGATTAGACTAAAAGTTAGCCATTGCTGCAACTCTCGTGTACTTCTTTTGAGGCCAACGCCCAGAACAAGACCGACTATTCGGAATCCCACCTTATTCAATAAAGCTTTCATCTTTCATCCGCAATATTCTGATTGCATCATTAGTTCTTACTTGTTCTCGATTTCGGGTAGGAATTAAGACCCTCGGCTGGTCGAGCTGATCGTGCATCCGCAAGATCGGTAACTCCCGGAGATTGTCCTAGCGATTGCATTGGCGCACGAGCTTTGCACGTGTAGTCGGATCGTCAAGCACGAACTCCACCAACAAATCGACGCTATCATACTCTCATCGAAAGATCGGCCACCTTTGCCCTATCAGGAAACCTACACAAGTATCTCACCAATCAAGAAAGTATCGGAAAAATGGTTCAACTCAAGAGCAAAGCCAAAATGTATCGGGGTTACTCACACACACACTCAAAGCACACGCAAAAGGCTAAGAACTCTATATGTGGTGGGTAAGGGGTGGATAGCAAACGAAAAAGATCAACGGAAAAGTCTATTGTCAAATGTGGGTAAGATCCAAAGTCAAATGTCAAAAGTGGTGATCTATGTCAAGGAAACACGGAAACACACACGAGAAGATCAATGGGGTTAGCGCGACCAAGGAAGTGAGCAAGTGACAAGATGGTCCTAGCGAAAACTATTAGCTCGGTGTCACGCCAAGACAAGAGAGACGGTAGCTCGGTTGAACAAGATAGAAGCAACAAGATTTGCACAAATGCCACTCTTCTCTTTTCTCTCTTAGTGCTCACAAACTTTGCACTCTTTTGTATCGGTGGACACACACTCTTTTTTATTCCTTTTTATTTTTCTCTTTTTTTTTTACCTATTTTTCTCTATGCTTAGAAGCTTTATTTTTCTCTATGTATATGTCACACCTTTTCTTCTTTTGTGTATCTTTCTCAGCGAGCTTGCTTCGGAGCTTTGCTCAACTCAACGCACACACACAAACCCTCTCACGGTCGTGACACTTGTGCAATGCTTCGCAACACTCGGAAAGCCACTCTCGATGGGATAGGTACACAAAGAAAGAAACGGGGCTACAAGGGGTGAGGGGTGCAAGTTATACCTATTGACGTTAGGCGGTGTCAAGCACACGAACTTGCGATGATGGTGATGACGATGGTGTCGAAGGTGCGCCGGAATCCGGGGTGCCGATGCCGTTGGCGCGGTGTTGATGTAGGCGCGGAAGCGGTTCTCACGGACCAAAGGCACTCCAAAACGGAAACCGGGCAAATTAAGTCAATGCCCGAAAAGTTGGGTCGAAACGAGCGGTCAAAAGTTGGGCTCAAAAAATCGTCAAAAATTAGAGGTGGATTATGTGGATTATTTGGGGGATGCTGTCAAAATTTGGAGTCAAACGGGCTCCGGAAAGTTGTCAAAATTTGGGGAAAAAAGTGGAGTCAAAATTGGCCGAAACTTGGGTCAAAATTGCGATCCGGTCAGGGGCCGGTTTGACCGGATCCTGGGCTGAACCATCCGGCGTGCCGCCCGGTTTGGCTCCGGTCCGGTTGCCGCCCGGTTTGGCTCCGGTCCGAGAAATGTTATCCGGCGTGCCGCCCGGTTTGAGGCCGGTCAGAGGAATTTTGCGCGAAGTGGGCATGCGGGGCCAGTCGAGGATCTGCAGCGCGGGGTGGAGCGTGGCCGGCGGCTGCTGGCGCGGTTCGGAGCGGCTTGGCGGAGCTGTTGCGCAGGCCAGGCAGGCTGGATCAGGGCGCGCGCGTGCGGCCAGGCGGCCAGGTGATGCTGCGCGGGGATTGGCTCTGGAGCGGGTGCGCGATGGGCGAGCGTGGCGTGCGGGCGCTGCAGCTTGGTGGCAGCCTGGGGCAGGGAGGTGGCAGTTGCTGCTGGCTTGCTGTGCGCGGGGAGCGTGGGCCGGTGAGCACGGGTGCGCACGCTTGGTCGAGCTCGGCCTGGATGTGTACGCGCAGAGAAGAGCTGGCGGCCAAAATCGAGCAGGGCGGGGCGGGCGTGTTGCAGCAGAAAGGAGTGGTGGCCAGGGGCGAGCGGGGCAGGTGGGTGCGTGGATGGGCCAGGGGGCGGTGGTTGGCCGGCGGCAGCACAGCCAGCGCGTGGTGGAGCTGCAACAACTCGGAAGGGTGAGCGAGGCGTTGACCTGCTCAGGCACAGGACGAACGCGGCCACGAACACGAACAGAAGCGGAACAAAAATCGTCGATTTTGGTCGAAATACAAGGAATTGGAGCACGAAAATTGTAGGGAGTGTAGATCAACCACTAAGAACACAGATCTGTGGATCAACACCACAAAAAACGCAACAAATTCGGAGATCAATTTTCGAGTTTTTTTTTGGGGCAATTTTTTGGGAATTTTTTTTTTGCGAAATTGGAGAGATTTAGGGGTCAAATTCGTGGCAACCTTTGCTCTGGTACCATATGATGGGGCCTAAGGCCACGTGGGTTGCCCGATCTCACAAATTGACCGAGGGAAAGGAGGGGGAGAGGAAGAACACGAAGAACACGGCGATGAACACACGCAAACGCACACCAACCCGATACAATTCCGGTTTACTCCCGATAGCCCGAACCACTATCCCGATAGAATCTCTCAAGAGAAAGACATGCGGTAGAATCCCCGAGAGGAAGATCGGTATACGATCGGTAGAATCACACGAGTGAGAGACCGGTGGTAGAATCACAAGTGTGAGAGACTAATCATATAAGGAGTGCCTTGTACAATAGATTTGGGTAAATCTAAGGAGGGGTTTCCCTAATCCCAAAGGGATGGTGGAGGCATGAGCCAAATTCTAGTTCATCAACTCTAGTCTAATGAAGGGGGAGGTGGGAGCCTATATATAGGGAGCCACTAAGGAGGGGTAGTTTAGGCATACAAGGGGGTACATGGGACTTGGCCCGAATTGACTTGGACGCATAGGGGGGGGGGGGCGGATTGTCCGGCCTTAGTGGGGCGGATAATCCGAGCCGTCGTGCTTCATGCGCCGTCTCTTCATGGCGACCTCGGGCGCTCTTCTTCCTTCTTCTCTTCCATGCCTCCGTGACCTCGGCCTTGAGTGTGGTTCTTGACGTTGACGCACATGATGAAGCGAAGACCGTAGGTCGGGCTGCATCAGTAAAGGCACAAATCAATACAAGTATGCAATGCGCAATATGATGCATGAGGTGCAAGGGTTTCATACATAGCAAAATTAAGTGGGGTGTTCGAATATAGCAAGAAATGGTAGACACCCTCACATAACATTTAGTTGTAGTTCCAAATTTTAATTATTTCGAACCAGGGATGATGCCAATGATGCATGACAAGTTGAGATTTGAATCCCTCATGTTTCGCTGATGCATTTAGATATAAAGATTGTCCAATTTGGTGTTGTAGAAAGAAAGTTATGATTTATGCAACATTCATCAATTTTAGTTCAGATTTGAAAAGTGACCCAATATTAGTTGTTCAAATGTTGAAACAAAGTTCAAGGTTGGATAGATCATGTTTTCCTGAACAAATTGGATATAAAACTTGATGAATTTGGAGAAGTATAAAAGCATTTTTAAATAGTTTGAAAAGCATCAGGGACATATATTCTGAAAACTGGAATGTTGAACACTACGAAATGAAAAACGTGACAGCGGGGTGTTCCTGTAGGCAGGTTTTTGCACGGATTTTAAAGTCGTGGCTGCGACGAATCCCTGCGTCGATTTGCGAAAAGAAAACCACCGTGGTGTAGATGGATGTGGGGAGTATCTAGTGGTTCCTGTGGTTCGTGCTGAGAAGGAGTGCAACGTCGGTGAGACTCGTCGGAAAAACGGAACGCGACACGGTGAAGAACAGCTGAACTGAAAACTGAACAGAAACTGTTTTCTGGAGCCGACTTTGAACGAAGGTGGCGTCGTGTGTGTTGCTCCATTTTGGGTGATTCAAAGTTTGCTGGAAAGAGGGTAAACCGTGCTTCTAATGGTACCAGATACGCGTGCTGAAACGAGCTGAATCGTCGGGGATCTATGCCGAAAGATGACACCTCGAAACAGCAAAACTGGAACTTTCTGTTTTTGATTTCGAAACGATCTCGTTCTTCCTCTCGTTTCTGCCTCAAACCAAGGATGTTGTGGCATGCTGGGGAGAGGAGAGGAAGTGCTTCTCACCCAGGGGTGGTCGGAGACGAGGAGGAGGGGCAGCCGGCGACGAGGACGAAGGAGAGGCCGGGAGTAGATGAAGCAGATGGTGGAGAAGGCGAGCTGTACTTGGCGTCTCCGGATCCGTGACGACGTCCAGGACGTAGAGGAGGAAGAGAGGAACCGATTCCCCAGCTCAGGTGGGCTCGTTGGAGGCCATGGTGACGGCGGCGGGCGACGGCAGCGACGGGAAAAACCTTCTCGGACACTTACAGAGAGGTGGAGGAACCGAGAAAGAGATGGTGCGGCGCGGCGCGAGCGAGGGAGGAGCGAGCTAGGGTTCTGGTCAGTTTCCTGGCGTCTTAAGGGGAAAAGAAGGCGAGGCAGGTGGCAAGCATCGGGGAGAGAGGAGCTGATCATGTGGTGATGGAGGTGGTCGTACACGAAGATGACGAACAGGAGCTCCTCTCCACACGTTGGAGCTGAGCTGGATAAAGGCTAGGTGCTGTGTTGGTCCGGTTAGGTTAGCTAGTGATAAGGGGTGGCCCGATCTTCTCAGTAAGCGACGGGTGGTGATGAACACGTGATGGTAGCAGCGGATGAAATCGATGATGATGAGGAGGATAACTTGTATGATGCCGACGAAGTCTCTCGATTGATTCCTGATGCCAACGCAACAGCTCTCAACCCTGCAAGATATTCGCAACTCCACACACTTGCGCACGTAGCCGCCGACCACGAAGCGGTAGATTGCAATCTTCTAATCCCCAATGGAACAACAGATCACACAAGCTTTCAGTAGCATAAAACTCCAGATCGCAACGAATTGGAGAGTTGGGGAACAATAGTTTTGCTTAGCAAACAACTATGAACTAGGGTTTATCTTAAACATGGTCTAAAGCAGCTAGGGGGGCGTCCTGGGCACTTATATAGGTGTCCGGGACGAGTTCTGGTCGAAAAGATACAAGAATAACTGACCCGGAATAGATCTGGTCGAGACAGACTCGGACTGGTCCGGTCTGGGATCCGGTCGACCGGGCTGTGGACCGGCCGGTCCGGTCGGTGGTCCGTTCAACCGGGCTGTGGACCGGGCTGTCCGGTCAGCGGTCCGGTCAACCGGTCGGAAACCGGAAAACTGCGAGGTTTCCGGTTTCTGTCCGGTACGATACGCTCCCTCCGGTTGGTGGCCGGTTGGCGGCCGGTTGACCGGGCCAGGGACCGGGCTGGCCGGTCTGGGGGCCGGTCCGACCGGGTTCGGACCGGCCCGGACGTCGTCTTCTCCTCTCGCGCATGCCTCCCGCTCCTCCCTCGCGCGTCCATGAGATATCTTCATGTCCAGCTCCATGTCCAGCTTCACGGCCATCTTGACGTCCGTCTTCATGTCCGAGCTGCTCCTCTCCTCGTGCGATGCTTGTCTCCTCTTGATACCTGATGATACATAAGTAATAGGACTTAGGCAGTATAAAGTTCTCATCAATCAAAGTATCGTTTAGAAACAAGTTCACCTGTTGTTTAAGTAGCTTCGCACGAGCCCTTGTAATTGGTCCAATCCGAACTTCATTGGACTTGAGCTTCACAGCAGGTTCATCTTCATTTATCAATGACGGAGGTAGTGGTGTAGTAGGGATGTCCTCATCATCTCCCCCCTTCAAAAGGCGTCGACCTCGACGCTCCAAGGTCTTCTCCGTCATATGGTGTTAAATCAGCAACATTGAAAGAATTACTGACACCAAACTCATCAACTGGAAGATCTATCGAGTATGCATTATCATTGATCTTGGCAAGCACTTTGTAAGGACCAGCACCACGAGGCTTCAACTTAGACTTCCGCAGCTTCGGGAACCTATCCTAGCGAAAATGTACCCAGACCATATCACCAGGCTTGAACAACATCTCTTTGCGCTTCTTGTTCATCCTTGAAGCATTGCTCTTGCCTTTCTTCTCGATCAACTCTTTAGTCTTCACATGGATCTTACGCACAAAATCTGCCCTCTTGGATGCCTCCATATTAACTCGCTCATGTATGGGCAAAGGCAACAAGTCAAGTGGAGTAATGGGTTTGAAACCATACACCACCTCAAAAGGACACAGCTCCGTGGTAGAATGTACCGCCCTGTTGTAAGCAAACTCCACATGCGGCAAACGCTCTTCCCACTCCTTCAGGTTCTTCTTGATCATGGATCTCAACAGTTGTGACAAGGTTCGATTCACCACTTCAGTTTGACCATCAGTTTGGGGATGACAAGTAGTACTGAATAGTAGCTTTGTCCCCAGCTTCCCCCAAAGTGATGAGGTCTAAGACCCCGTGTGTGGCCCGATCCTGCGGATTGACGTCGAAACCAAAAGGGGAGATGGGAAAACGCGAGAATCACGAAGAACACGGTGATGAACACGAGGAACCCCGGGACTCACGCACGCACACCAACCCGATACACCCGATACTTACCCCCGTGGCTCGATGGACCACGCCAATAGAATCACCCGGAAGAGGCACGCGGCAGAATTCCCGGTGAGAGATTGGTGTTGGAGAAAAGGGGATTGGTGAGGGAGAGAGAGTAGCTTGTACTAGAATCTCACTCGAGCAATTACCAAATCAACAACAAGGATGGCCTTGATTACAGAGGGATGATACCCAAGGGAGACTAAGCTCAAAGTTAGGGTTTGAGTTCAAAACAAGTCTAAAGAGCTAATGAGGGGTCCCAGCTACTTATATAGGCACACCCAGCCAGCAGGGGCGAACAGGTACGCAAAAGGATAAGTTAAGGCAGTTTTGGTGGGGCACTCTCGTCAGGTCCGGTTTGGGATCCGGTCGGACCGGGCCTCGGGACCGGGCTGTCCGGTCAAGGGTCCGGTCCGACCGGGCCTCGTGACCGGCGGGCCGGTCATGGGTCCGGTCGACCGGTCGGAAACCGGATTCCGCGAGGTTTCCGGTCGTCGTCCGGTACGAGGGGGCTGGCCCGGCTTCCGACCGGTCGACCGGGCTCGTGACCGGGGAGCCCGGTTGTACGTCCGGTCCGACCGGGTCCTGGACCGGCCAGCGTCCGTCTCTTCCTTGGAGCGCTTCGAGCGACGTCGGCTTCGGCTCCATGTTCATCTTCATGTCCAGCTGCTTCTCTCCCAGTTGCTTCTCTCCCTCCCTTGGCCATGGCGCCTCCTCCTCTCCGAGGTCTTGATGCGGCTTGTACCTAATGACACATAGCACGTCGGCATGAGGTAGCAATCCATCCAAAGGGGTACCAAGATCAAGGGTAGTGAGGAGCGAGTTCACCTCATCATGTAGAGCCTTGGCTCGGGCTCGTGTCATTGGTCCACTTGGGGGACTAGTTGGTCTTGATGGAGTGTCGTCGGTGAGCGGGGCTACATCATCTCCCCCCTTGGGAAAGAGTCGTCCTCGACTCGTGGCCTTCCTCATCTCCATGATAGGGTGACAAGTCGGAGACATTGAACGTGTTGCTCACCAAGTACTTGGAGGTGGGGATGTCGATGACGTAAGCGTTGTTGTTGATGCGTTTGAGGACCTTGAAGGGACCATCTCCTCTTGGCTTGAGCTTCGAATTGCGGTCATGAGGGAATCTTTCCTTCCGGAGGTGGATCCAAACGAGGTCGCCTTCCTCAAAGATGCGTTCCTTCTTCTTGGCGTTGAGTCTTGTAGCTTGACGAAGCACATGTTCTTGAATGGTAGCTCTTGTCTCTTCATGAAGTTTCTTGACGGCGGCGGTGCGCTTGTCGAAGTCCATGTTGATCCGCTCATGAAGTGGGAGCGGGAGCATGTCGAGTGCCGTGAGCGGCTCAAACCCGTAGACGACCATGAAGGGACTCCTTGATGTAGTCGAGTGCTTGGCGCGGTTGTAGGCGAACTCCGCGTGTGGAATGCATTCCTCCCATGACTTCAAGTTTTTCTTCACGAGTATGCGTAGAAGGGTGGAGAGGCTGCGATTGACCACTTCCGTTTGGCCGTCCGTTTGCGGGTGCGAGGATGATGAGAATAAAAGCTTCACTCCAAACTTGGCCATGAGCGACTTCCAAAGATAACTCATGAACTTGACGTCTCGATCCGACACAATGCTTCGCGGCACTCCATGTAGGCGAACGATTTCCCGAAAAACAACGAAGCAATGTGTGAAGCATCATCGCTCTTATGGCAAGGTATGAAATGAGCCATCTTAGAGAATCTATCCACTACCACAAAGATAGAATCATGTCCATGCTTAGTGCGAGGCAATCCTAGAACAAAATCCATGCTAATGTCCGTCCATGGTGCATGAGGTATAGGCAAAGGCATGTAAAGACCATAGGTATTGGAAGTAGACTTAGCTTGAAGGCATGTCGTGCAACGGTTGCAAAGGCGCTCGACGTCCCTCTTCATCTTCGGCCAATAATAGTGAGTGGCTAGCATCGCAAGTGTCTTATCTCGACCAAAATGTCCCATAAGGCCACCACCATGTGACTCTTGCAAGAGTAACTTCCGAAGAGAAGAATCGGGAATGCAAATTTTGTTGGCTTTGAACAAGTAGCCTTTGTGCAAATAGAAGTCATCAAATCCTCGGTCAACGGAACACTTCTCAAATATCGGAGCAAAGAAAGAATCGGAAGTATAGAGTTCTTTGATCTCTTCGAGTCCCAAGACATGAAAATCCAAGCGAGTCAACAAAAGGGTGTTTTTGCGGGAAAGAGCATCCGCCACTACATTGTCCTTGCCCTTCTTGTATTTGATGACATACGGGAAGGACTCAATGAACTCAACCCATTTTGCATGACGTTTGTTCAAATTGTGTTGGCTTTTCAAGTACTTCAAAGACTCATGGTCGGAGTGAATGATGAACTCTTTTGGCCAAAGATAGTGTTGCCAAACTTCAAGAACACGAACCAAAGCATAGAGCTCCTTGTCATATATAGGATAGTTGAGGCGTGCGCCATCTAACTTCTCACTATAGTATGCCACGGGTTTGCCCTCTTGCATAAGAACACCACCAATACCAAGCCCACTTGCATCACACTCAATCTCAAAAGTTTTGGAAAAATTTGGAAGAACAAGAAGGGGGGCTTCGGTAAGGCGTTTCTTCAACTCATCAAAAGCATTTTGTTGGGCCTTGCCCCAAACAAACGGAACATTCTTCTTGGTAAGCTCATTCAAAGGGCAAGCAATGGTGCTAAAATCTTTCACAAAGCGGCGGTAAAACCCGGCAAGTCCATGAAAACTTCGGACTTGGCCAACATTTGTAGGAGTAGGCCAATTATGGATGGCCTCTACCTTGGAAGAATCAACTTCAATCCCATTAGCGGAAACCACAAAGCCAAGGAAAACCAACTTGTTTTGAGCAAAGGTGCATTTGGGGAGGTTAGCATAAAGCTTTTCATGACGCAAGATGCACAAGACTTCTCTCACATGTTGCACATGGTCCTCGAGACATTTGCTATAAATAAGAATATCATCGAAATAGACAACCACACTCTTGCCAATGAGAGGACGCAAGATGTGATTCATGAGGCGCATGAAAGTTGATGGAGCATTGGATAGCCCAAATGGCATAACAAGCCACTCATATAGACCAAGTTTGGTCTTGAATGCCGTTTTCCATTCATCACCAATAGCCATGCGGATTTGGTGGTAGCCACTACGCAAATCAATTTTAGAGAAAATCGTGGCACCACTAAGTTCATCAAGCATGTCATCTAAACGCGGAATGGGATGGCGGTAACGGACGGTAATGGCATTGATGGGGCGACAATCCATACACATCCGTTGCGTCTCATCCGGTTTAGGCACAAGAATCACGGGAACCGCACAAGGGGAAAGGCTTTCTCGAACGTACCCTTTAGCGAGGAGGTCTTGTATTTGGCGTTGGATCTCCTTTGTCTCTTCGGGGTTGGTGCGGTAGGCGGCACGGTTTGGAAGCGGAGCGCCGGGTATGAGGTCGATGCGGTGCTCGATGCCTCTAAGCGGTGGTAGTCCATGCGGGAGCTCGTCGGGGAAGACGTCTTGAAACTCCTTCAAAAGAGACAACAAAGACGAAGGAATGTTGGTTAAGTCGTTAGTCTCCGATGATGGTCCCTTGCATATGAGGACGTAGTGCAATATGGTGGATGGGTTTGCTTGCACTTCTTTCCACTCGCTTTTGGTGGCTAGGAGGACGCTCTTTCGCTCACTCACATATGGCTTGTGGCGCTCACTCTCCATTTGGTGGGTCGCTCCCTCACCTCTCAACTCACTATGGTGGGTGTGGTGTTGTGCCCTCGCTAGAGTCTTCGCATTGTCGGCGATGATTTGACTAGGAGTCATGGGGCGCAACTCGAACTTCTTGTCGTTGACCTTGAAGGTGTATGTGTTGGAGAGTCCATCATGTATAGCCTTCTTGTCATATTGCCAAGGGCGGCCAAGCAACATGTGGCACACCGTCATGGGTACGACGTCACACTCAATAGTATCCTCATAAGGTCCGATCTTGAAGTTGACGGTGACGGTATGTTGTATCTTGACGTTGCCCTTGTCACTCAACCATTGGATATGGTAGGGATGAGGATGCTTGCGGAGAGTGAGGTGGAGCTTCTCACACAACTCGGTGCTTGCAAGGTTATGGCAACTTCCACCGTCTATGATGACCTTGATTGACTTGCCACCAATTCCGGCACGGGTTTGGAAGATGTTGCACCGTTGCTCTTCTCTTGCTTGAGGTTGAGTTGTTAGCACCCTTGTGACCACAAGTGAGGGACTTGGGTCATGCTCACATAAGAGAGAATCTTCTCCACATTCTTGCTCATAAGCTTCTTCACTTTCCACGGCGGCTTGCACAAGGGCTTCATATTCATCCTCATCAAGCGTCTCGATATCACCATTCTCCATAGTGATCATGACCTTGGTGTTCTTGCACTCAAACGACTTGTGACCTTGGGTGCCACACTTGAAGCAAGTGACACTAGAGGGTCCCGTGGATGCCTTAGAGTAGGCGGTGGAGGAGACCGTTTGCTTCATGCGACTTTGGATAGTCGGTCTCTTGGATGGTGTAGAGGAGGCGTCGGCCTTGGCACTTGTAGCTTGAGGCGTTGATGTAGTAGGAGGAGTCGATGTAGCGAACTTGGAGGTGAAGTAGGTCTTGGCCTTGGAGTACTTGATATCCTCAATCACTTGGCGCTCGGCCTTCGATGCTTGGTGCACCAACTCAACCATGTTGGAGTAGGGTTGGAACTCGACGATCCTCTTGATGGGGTAAGAGAGGCCATTGAAGAAGCGAGCAATGGTTTGCTCTTCGGACTCTTGGATGTTGGCTCGCATCATAGTGAGCTCCATCTCCTTGTAGAACTCTTCGACGGTCTTGGTGCCTTGCTTCAACTTTTGGAGCTTGTTGAAGAGGTCGGTCATGTAGTGCGTGGGGACAAAGCGAGCATGCATCTCTTTCTTCATTTCTTCCCAAGTTGCAATTGGAGGTTCTCCCTTCTCTTCTCGAAGAGTGAGGACTTGCTCCCACCAAGTGTTTGCGTAGTCCTCGAACTCAAGAGACGCCATAGCCACCTTCTTGGCACCGGAGTAGTTGTGGATGCGGAATATCTTGTCAACCTTGAGTGCCCATGAGAGGTAGGCCTCGGCATCTTCTTCTCCCTTGAACTTGGGCATGTTGAACTTGAGCTTGCCATACATGTTCTCTTCATCCTCCAAGTTTCTTCGACGAGGAGGGGCACCTTCATCTCTTGCGGCTTGAGGAGGAATAGGAGGTCTTCTACGGCCAACCATAGCATTGGGTTGGTGTTGGAGGTGCACACTTGCTTCACTTGGTTCACGGTGAGGATGTGGTTGAAGATCTTGACGAGGTTGTTGAAGATCTTGACGAGGTGGTTGACGACGCCCAAAGATGGCCCTCTCATCTTGCTCATGTGGTGGTTCTCCTCTTCCACGTTGGTCATGGCGAGGATGATTGCGAAGATCACGCCTCGGTTGGTCTTGATGTTCATGGCCTTGAGCATCACCATGTGGCTCCATATTGTGGGAGATGTTGTCATGCGGGTGGCCGTCACGCCCATGGTGGGCATGGCCATCCGGTTGAGGACGATCTTGTGGAGGACGTTCATGTGGACGAGCATGGCGATGTATTTCTCCTCGCCTAGAGTTGGAGCGAGAGTCTTCATGACGAGCATGTGAGCGATGCGGTCGATGATGGTCTTCATGCCTTGAGGAGGAGCTTGAGGACGAACGGTGACCATGAGAGTAGTAATCTTGTGATGAGCTTGAGGATGATGAAGTAGAGCGGTGTCGACGATGACGACCCAAGTTGGTGATGGCGCGCTCGAGGCTATCCATGCGCCGCTCCATGTTCGCATCATTGGCCGCCATTTGACCATTCAAGTTGTCCGTAGCTTCGCGAAGGAGAGCCAAGTCTTGGTTCACAACGGAGAAGTTGTGTGCCACTTCATCGTATTGCTCATCGATGCGCGTCTCGAAGAGGGTGAGTTGCTCCTTGAACTCTTGGCGTTGCGTCCATAGGTTGTGTTGAGTAGCCAACCTCTCGGTGTTGCGGAGGATTTCTCCCTCCCTTGCTTCATCTCCGCTCCTATCCATGATACAAAGACAAGCACTAGGTTGTATATGTTAGTGGAAGGAGACTACCTCGCACTCTTACCAAGGTAAGATAGTATTGAGGCAATCCACCAAGCCGAAAGCAAGATCAAGTGTATCGGGAACACACGCAAAACCACACGCAAAAGCTAGCAAATATGGTGTTAGGCGAGTGTTGTGGAAAGCCAAAAGACAAATCCAAGATCGAGTATGTTGTTAAGAGTGGTGGAAATCCGAAAATCCAAAAGTTGATGCGAAGATCACTATAAACACGGAAAAGGGTTGTGGAACACACACAAGAGATAATCGGGGTTAGTGCAACCAAAAGTGAGCGGAAAATTGTATGTGCGGATGCTCGGTGTCACACTAACACAAGGAGAGTCAAAGCTTTGGTTGCAAAGGAAGAGACAACTAGATTCACACGTGACCTCTCTTCTCGTATCTCTCTTTGCTTAAAAGCTTTCTCTTTTGTATATGTTGGCACTTGCACTCGTTGTATCTTTGGTGGCACGTGGACACTTTGTATGTATGGGCGTATGGATGTATGGATGTATGGATGTATGGTGCTACTCGCACTCTTTTTGTGTTTTTGGGGCTTTTTCACGCACTATGTTAGCGTTAGCCTCGCTTTTGCTATCTTGCCACACGAGTGTTTGCTTGGGTGCCTTACTCAACGCTACACACACACCTCACAATGCGGGGCCACGTGCAATGTCTCGCAACACTAGACAAGCAATGCTCGATAGGATAGATCGCAAAAGAAGAGGGGTTACAATGGGGATGCAAGTTATACCTAAGATGTTAGGCGGTGATGAACACACACTTGCGATGATGGTGGTGGTGTCAAGAGTACGGTTGCAAGTCCGGGGTGCCGAGGATGTCGTCGCTTGCTTCGGAGCTGCGGGTTAGTTTCACACACAAGGCACTCAAACCGGAACAAGCAAACACAAGTTAGCGGAAGAAAACGGTCAAAGTAGCTTGGCGGTGGTGGCGGTGGTAAGCCGGTGGTGGTGGTGTCGATGCTCTTGCGGATGCGGCAGTGTTTGTTGGGGCCGCGGTGGTGTTTGCCGGTGGTTGGGGATGATGGCGGTGCTTGCCGGCGGAGGAGAGGAGTGGCGGTGGTTGGCTGTGGAGGTGGATGGGTGGCGCCCGGTCCAGGGGCGTTGCGTCGCCCGGTTGGTGGCCCGGTTGGACCGGGTCCTGGACCGGCTTGCCCGGTTTGTCGCCCGGTTGACCGGGTTCTGGGCCGGCTCGGCCGGTCGTGGGCCCGGTTGGACCGGCTGCTCAACCGGATTTCGCGGGATGAGCTTTCTCTCTCCTGTTCTTCACGAAAACCAAGCCAAATCGACCAAATCGAAGGGAAACGATGGAATTGGAGGCTCAAAGTTGGGGAAATAGTAGATCAAGCACAACAACTCCAAATCCACGGACCAAAACCACTCAAAACGCAACCAAATCACAGATCGGTCAAGAGGCAATTTGGGGCTATTTTTGGGGATTTTTTGGAAAATTTTCTAGGGACGAAATCGGGTGGGTGGAGGGTCAAATCCGCGGAAACCAAAGGCTGCTGATACCATATGATGAGGTCTAAGACCCCGTGTGTGGCCCGATCCTGCGGATTGACGTCGAAACCAAAAGGGGAGATGGGAAAACGCGAGAATCACGAAGAACACGGTGATGAACACGAGGAACCCCGGGACTCACGCACGCACACCAACCCGATACACCCGATACTTACCCCCGTGGCTCGATGGACCACGCCAATAGAATCACCCGGAAGAGGCACGCGGCAGAATTCCGGTGAGAGATTGGTGTTGGAGAAAAGGGGATTGGTGAGGGAGAGAGAGTAGCTTGTACTAGAATCTCACTCAGCAATTACCAAATCAACAACAAGGATGGCCTTGATTACAGAGGGATGATACCCAAGGGAGACTAAGCTCAAAGTTAGGGTTTGAGTTCAAAACAAGTCTAAAGAGCTAATGAGGGGTCCCAGCTACTTATATAGGCACACCCAGCCAGCAGGGGCGAACAGGTACGCAAAAGGATAAGTTAAGGCAGTTTGGTGGGGCACTCTCGTCAGGTCCGGTTTGGGATCCGGTCAGACCGGGCCTGGGACCGGGCTGTCCGGTCAAGGGTCCGGTCTGACCGGGCCTGTGACCGGGGGGCCGGTCATGGGTCCGGTCGACCGGTCGGAAACCGGATTCCTGCGAGGTTTCCGGTCGTCGTCCGGTACGAGGGGGCCGGCCCGGTGTCCGACCGGTCGACCGGGCCTGTGACCGGGGAGCCCGGTTGTACGTCCGGTCCGACCGGGTCCTGGACCGGCCAGCGTCCGTCTCTTCCTTGGAGCGCTTCGAGCGACGTCGGCTTCGGCTCCATGATCATCTTCATGTCCAGCTGCTTCTCTCCCGGCCGCTTCTCTCCCTCCCTTGGCCATGGCGCCTCCTCCTCTCCGAGGTCTTGATGCGGCTTGTACCTAATGACACATAGCACGTCGGCATGAGGTAGCAATCCATCCAAAGGGGTACCAAGATCAAGGGTAGTGAGGAGCGAGTTCACCTCATCATGTAGAGCCTTGGCTCGGGCTCGTGTCATTGGTCCACTTGGGGGACTAGTTGGTCTTGATGGAGTGTCGTCGGTGAGCGGGGCTACATCACAAAGTGTCTTCCAGAAGTAGCTCATGAACTTCACATCACGATCAGAAACAATAGTCTTCGGGACTCCATGTAGTCGAACAATCTCCCTGAAAAACAGGTTAGCAATATGCGACGCATCGTCGCTTTTGTGGCAGCCAATAAAGTGTGACATTTTAGAAAATCTGTCCACTACCACAAATATAGAATCATGGCCTCTTTTAGTACGCGGCAAACCCAACATAAAATCCATACTAATATCCTCCCAAGGTGTAGTAGGTGCCGGTAACGGAGTATACAAACCGTGAGGCTTCAGCTTGGACTTGGACTTGTTGCAAGTAATGCACCTCTTCACATACCTGGTCCACGTCCCGCCTCATCTTTGGCCAATAAAAGTGATCAGCGAGCATGAGTAGCGTCTTCTCACGCCCAAAGTGACCCATCAAACCTCCAAGCATGAGATTCCTGCAATAAGAGCAAACGCACAGACGATTCTGGAACACATAGTTTGTTAGCTCTAAACAAGAACCCATCATGTATGTGATATTTTTCCCATGCTTTACCAATAACACACAAGCGGTATGGTTCAGCAAAATCATGATCAGTCGCATATAAATCACATAGCACCTCTAATCCAGGAATTCTAACATCAAGATGAGTTAACAAAGATAGTCTTCCTAGATAAAGCATCAAGCAACAATATTATCTTTTCCCTTCTTATGCTTAATAATGTACGGAAAAGACTCGATAAACTCAACCCACTTAGCAAGACGCCTATGCAAAGTAGATTGGGCTTTCAGATATTTCAAAGCTTCATGATCGAATGTATGATAAATTCTTTTGGCCACAAGTAATGTTGCCAAACCTCAAGAACTCTAATTAAAGCATACAATTCTTTATCATATATTGGATAGTTCGACTTAGCACCGTAAAGTTTCTCGAAAAATATGCAATTGGGCGACCCTCTTGCATCAACCCACCACCAATTCCAATACCACTAGCATCACATTCAATCTCAAATTGCTTATTGAAATCAGGAAGTGCAAGCAACGGTGCAGAAGTTAACAATCGTTTCAGTTCATCAAAAGCATGATCTTGGGCAACGCCCCACTCAAAGACAACACTCTTTTTAGTCAATTCATTCAAAGGTGCAGCAATAGTAGAAAAATTGGGCACAAAACGGCGATAAAACCCAGCTAGACCATGAAAACTTCTAACTTGACTCACATTCATGGGAGTAGGCCAATTTTGAATAGCTTCAATTTTAGACACATCTACTTCTACTCCATGCTTAGAGACAACATAACCCGTAAATATGACCTTATCTTTGCAAAATGTGCACTTCTCAAGATTACCATAGAGTTTACTATCACGCAACACTTGCAAAACATGTCGAATATGTATAATATGATCGGATTCATTGCGGCTGTAGATTAATATGTCATCAAAATACACAACCACAAACTTGCCAATAAAATCACGCAAAACATGGTTCATCAGTCTCATGAAAGTGCTAGGTGCATTAGTTAAACCAAAAGGCATTACCAACCACTCATATAAACCAAATTTTGTTTTAAAGGCGGTTTTCCACTCATCCCCTTCTTTCATCCTAATTTGATGATAACCACTACGCAAATCAAATTTAGTGAAAACAAGCAAGACCACTCAATTCATCTAGCATATCCTCTAAACGGGGAATAGGGTGACGATATCGAATAGTAATGTTGTTTATCGCTCTACAATCTACGCACATACGCCATGTACCATCTTTCTTAGGAACAAGAATAACAGGAACAGCACAAGGACTAAGGCTTATGCGGATATAACCTTTGTCGAGTAGCGCTTGTACTTGCTTTTGTATCTCCTTCGTCTCTTCGGGATTCGTTCTATATGGCGCCCTATTGGGCAGCGATGCTTGATGACCCACAAGTATAGGGGGTGTATCGTAGTACTTTCGATAAATAAGAGTGTCGAACCCAACGAGGAGCAGAAGGTGTTGACAAGCAGTTTCAATGAAGGATTCACTGTAAATGCTCACAGACAAGTATTCGGGGGGTTTTGATGTAACGGATGAATAAAGTACAAGTAAGTAAAATGCGAGAGAAATAATTGCAGCGAGTGGCCCAATCCTTTTTAGCACAAAGGACAAGCCGGTTTGTTTACTTATAATGACCAAACGTTCTCGAGGACACACGGGATTTTAGTCTAGTGCTTTCGCTACATACAACTGATTAATCTTCATTGTTTTGATAAGTGTTGTGTGGGTGAACCTATGATAATGTACCGCCCTTCCTAGGACTAATACATACTTGTGATTATACCCCTTGCAAGCATCCGCAACTACAAGAAAGTAATTAAGATAAATCTAACCACAGCCTTAAACTCTAGATCCTGCGATCCCTCCCGCATCGATATACCAACGGGGGCTTAGGTTTCGTCACTCCGGCAACCCCGCAATTGGCAAACGAGTACAAGATGCATTCCCCTAGGCCCATAAATGGTGAAGTGTCGTGTAGTCGACGTTCACACGACACCACTAGAAGAATAACACCACAACTTAAGTATCATAACATTGAATATTACTCAACCATAGTTCACTACTAACATTTAGACTTCACCCATGTCCTCAAGAACTAAACGAACTACTCACGAGACATCATATGGAACATGATCAGAGGTGATATGATGATGAATAACAATCTGAACATAAACCTTGGTTCAATGGTTTCACTCAATAGCATCAATAACAAGTAGAAATCAGCACGGGAGAGTTTCCCCTATCAAACAATCAAGATCAAACCCAAATTGCTACAAGCGGTGACGATGTCCAGCGGTGGAGATGGCGGTGATGATGGTGGAGATGATGATGATGGTGATGGAGATGATGTCCAGCTTGATGACGGTGACGATGGCGTCGATTTCCCCTCCGGGAGGGAATTTCCCCGCGGATTCCTCGCCCGCCGGAGAGCTCTTTTCTCTCCGGTGTTCTCCGCCCGCGCAGGCGGCCGTAATCCTTCGTGAGGATTCCTCCGTGGCTTAGGTCTTCGGGACGAAGGGTTTCGCGAAGAAAAGGAGGCGAAAGGGGTCGTGGGGCCCCACACCACATGGTGGCGCGGCCAGTGCCATGGGCCGCGCCGCCCGTGGTGTGGGCCCACCTTGGGTCCAACTGGCTCCCCCTTCCGGCTTCCTTCGTCATCCGGAAAAATAGGATTTTTGGTAAAACTTCCTTCCACAGCTTGATCTTCCGAAATACCGCATCCCGACGGTGCTTTTTCCAGCAGAATCCCGGCTCCGGTGCTCGATCTCCAAATAATCATGAAACATGCAAAATAGATGAAATAACATAAGTATTGTGTCCCAATATGAAATATATCAATGAATAACAGCAAATTATGATATAAAATAGTGATGCAAATTGGACGTATCAATGCTCCGGGGATCAAGTCAATTTGATGCACAATACCTCGCAATGGTGGAAGTCCTGCGGGTACCTCTTCCGGAAACACGTCGCTGAATTCCTGCAAAACATTAGAAACACCAAGAGGAAGAGGGGTCATGTCCTTAGAAACCAAAACCGTACCCTTGTACATGAGCACAATAGGCATGGCTGTAGGATCCTCACAAAATTCTCTCATGTCTTGTTTGGTGGCTAATGAAACTAAGGAATTCACTCTCTCACTTTTCGTTATATCACTCACGGCATTACAATTCTCTCGCCTATCTATGGATGCATCCTCCAAATTTACTTCAATCTTCTGACGAGACTCATTGACAATTTGTTGTGGTGACATAGGCTGTAAGTTAATTTTCTTGCCCTTGAACTCCAAGTGATATGTATTGGCGCGGCCATTGTGTTGCACAGAACGGTCATAGAGCCATGGCCGGCCCAACAGCAGGTGACAAACCGTCATAGGAACCACATCAAAATCAATGGAATCCTTATACGGTCCAATCTCAAAATCAACTCGCACCATGTGGCTCACCTTCATCTCACCATTATTGCTCAACCACCGAATATAATATGGATGCGGGTGCGGTAGATACTTCAGTTTCAGCTTGGCACATAACTCTTTGCTTGCTAAATTGCGACAACTTCCGCCATCAATAATAACCTTGCAAGCTTTATCGGACCAACTAGTGCCTTTGTTTGGAACAAATTACAGCGTCGTGTAGATGCACTTGACTGCACATTAAGAACACGCTGCGAGACAACAATAGTTTGAGCTTCAGAAGGAAAAGCATCATAACCATCGTTATCATAATCATCCTCATCTGGAGCATTTGGATCAACATCATCTCCAGTTTCATACTCATTGTCCTCATTAATGATCATAACTTTGCGGTTAGGACAATCCTTCTTGAAGTAACCCTTGCCACCACATGTATGACGAACCATATCACGGTTGCGCGCTGTCGACATATTAGAACTAGTTCCACTTGCTGCAGGGACGAGCTTCTTTGTGTTAGACACATTGGAGACCGGCTTGCTAGACGAAGTAGGGACATCCGCAGGGCGCGATGATGGCGCCATGGAGGGCGGCGCGCGGGGTGTGTAGCGCCCAGCGCCTGTAGTACGGCCCTTCATTTGCAGTTCTTCAGCCAACCGTGACTCAGCTTCTCTTGCATGATGTAGTAGCTCATTCATAGTAGCGTAGGCTGTGATGACGCACAATTCCCTTGATATTAAACCGCAGACCATTCGTAAAACGCCGTAGTGTCATCTCAAGAGACTCACGGACACGGGGACGCTCGCATAAGCATCTCCATCTCCATGTAGTAAGCATCAACCGTCAACACACCTTGCTTCAATTGGGTCAACTTGTCAAAGACGGAACGCAAGTAATTGGTAGGCACAAAACGAGCTCTCATTGCCGCCTTCATAGCACGCCAAGTGATAATAGGCAGCTCACCATCTTCTTCTCGAGCACTCACAAGTCCATCCCACCAACGCAATGCATAGCCATCAAACTCAGAGGAAGCAAGTTTGATCTTCCTATCTTCAGCATAGTCGGGATGTAAACGCCATAATCTCTCAATCTCCAGCTCCCATGTAAGATATTCTTCAACATCGGTACCTCCTTCAAATCTGGGAATTGAGAACTTGGGCTTACCCAAACCATCGTCTTGTTGTTGAGGAACACGTTGGGCTCCGACGGGGACAAAACCACGACCACGGAACGCATCACCAACGCCACGTCCAAGACCACGACCAACACCACGCCCTTGAGCATTAGCAGCTTCGGCATTGTCACCTTGCACACTGCCATCTTCATCAAGTGGTGGTTGTTGTTGTTGCACCATTGTACGTATTTCTCCAACGGCGTTTGTCAAAGCTTGTATGGATGCTTGAAGAGTCGTCACCGATGTCTGAACGGTATTAACCGCTGTAGTAGCCTCATCGACCTTCAAGTGAACACCCTGAATATCCTTGTCCAACGCTTCATTGGAAACACGGATTTCACGTTGTAGGTGATCACGTAGTGCCTCATACTCACGCCAAGTAACTGGTGTAGCGGCGTCCTTTTTCTGCATCACATCAACATTCTCGGTAGAAGACATGAATAGTAGATTAGTGCACTAAACAAAAATCTTTGGTGGTACTCTCACAACTCACTCAAAACTGATAAGAAAAGGTAAATCTTACCGCTCCAAAGTGAATTAGTTTTGCTTACCAACTTGGATTGACGGACTATTGCACGGATGTAGCGAAGCGAATATCAAGGGTATAAGAACAATCACACGACAAAGCAGGATATATGTGGGGCTGTAGGTAGGCTACCTATTTGCACCAATAACAAGCTCGAGCGCTGACCGTAGACAACCAATGATACTCACACAAGGCGATATAATGGGGCAATGCAACTATATGTGGGAAAGGTTGCAATGCACTAGAGAGACGCTAGCAAAGCTCAACGAGACAGGCACAAGATTGCTCAACTACGGGTGCAGTAAAGTAAACTTAGGCCTTCACTTGATTCAACTAGCACTTCACTTTTCTTTTTGGATTTTTCTTTTTGTATAACACACGCAGCTATGTAGCTCTTTTTGCTTCTTTTCAATTTTCTCTTTTTTTTTGATATATGACACTACTCCTTGATAACGCGGCCAACAGAAATATGCAAAGCACCGAAAACCTAACGAGCAGTTTGTCGAGCGGTAAAACTAGTCTCTTCTGGGGAAGTTCCTAGTCACTTATATCGATAGGCTGTGTCTATGGTTGGGAACAAGCACACTGTACGCTATGTGGACTCGGAGTAACAAAAACTGACACACTATGATAAACTAGATGATAGAGAAAACACAAACCCTAACAATTCTACTAGAAGAAAGATAAAGATACGCAAAAACAACTACGAAAAGCAACTAAAACTTGAAATTAGTGCAATCTAAGGCTATGGCAAACCCTAACCCTAACTTTTTATGGCTTTTTCTGGATAGGAAACACTCACAACTCAACTATGGGATAGGAAAACTGGAAATCTGATACCAAGATGATATGGGGTGGCCCGATCTTCTCAGTAAGCGACGGGTGGTGATGAACACGTGATGGTAGCAGCGGATGAAATCGATGATGATGAGGAGGATAACTTGTATGATGCCGACGAAGTCTCTCGATTGATTCCTGATGCCAATGCAACAGTTCTCAACCCTGCAAGATATTCGCAACTCCACACACTTGCGCACGTAGCCGCCGACCATGAAGCGGTAGATTGCAATCTTCTAATCCCCAATGGAACAGCAGATCACACAAGCTTTCGCAGCATAAAACTCCGGATCGCAACGAATTGGAGAGTTGGGGAACAATAGTTTTGCTTAGCAAACAACTATGAACTAGGGTTTATCTTAAACGTGGTCTAAAGCAGCTAGGGGGCGTCCCGGGCACTTATATAGGTGTCCGGACGAGTTCCGGTCGAAAAGATACAAGAATAACCGACCCAGAATAGATCTGGTCGAGACAGACTCGGACTGGTCCGGTCTGGGATCCGGTCGACCGGGCTGTGGACCGGCCGGTCCGGTCGGTGGTCCGGTCAACCGGGCTGTGGACCGGGCGGTCCGGTCAGTGGTCCGGTCAACCGGTCGGAAACCGGAAAACTGCGAGGTTTCCGGTTTCTGTCCGGTACGATACGCTCCCTCCGGTTGGTGGCCGGTTGACCGGGCCAGGGACCGGGCTGGCCGGTCTGGGGGCTGGTCTGACCGGGTTCTGGACCGGCCTGGACATCGTCTTCTCCTCTCGCGCATGCCTCCCGCTCCTCCCTCGCGCGTCCATGAGATATCTTCATGTCCAGCTCCATGTCCAGCTTCACGGCCATCTTGACGTCCGTCTTCATGTCCAGCTGCTCCTCTCCTCGTGCGATGCTTGTCTCCTCTTGATACCTGATGATACATAAGTAATAGGACTTAGGCAGTATAAAGTTCTCATCAATCAAAGTATCATTTAGAAACAAGTTCACCTGTTGTTTAAGTAGCTTCGCACGAGCCCTTGTAATTTGTCCAATCCGAACTTCATTGGACTTGAGCTTCACAGCAGGTTCATCTTCATTTATCAATGACGGAGGTAGTGGTGTAGTAGGGATGTCCTCATCAGCTAGGCTAGTTAGCTTTTTTTTCCTTTTATTTCTTTTCAGTTTTCAGTTTTTATTTTTTCCTCCTTTCAAATAACTTTCTGAATTTTTGAGAAGGGAAGAATTTGAAATGAAATCAGGGAAGAACTCAAGCATGGGATACCAACATGGCAGGCTTGAGAAAATAAAAGAGAGAAAGTGATAGGGAGCCATAGAGCAAATAAAGAGAGATGAAAATATGTGGTATTCAAATATTTGGCAAACCCTAATGGGCTCAACCATTTGAGAAGGAAGGGATCCCAACTCAAGCACATACTAAGCATTGCAAAAATAGAAGAGAGGGGTAGGTTTATCAACCATATAATAGAAAATTTTGACATGACCTATTTGAAATATAGATCAAGTAGAGGGATAGGTTGGCTTGTTAGCTTTTCTTGGAACATCACAAGAGGGAGGGGATGAACCAAGAGAGAGGAAGAGGGGAAGAACAACAAGCAAACAAAGCAAAGCCAAAACCAAATGCAGTTTTATAAAAGCCAAAGGTGGTGATATGCATGAATGCAACATGATGAGATAACAACAATGCAAGAAAGGTAAAAAGCATCTAGGGTGTTACTCTTGGGATGTTACAAACGCCCCCCCTTGAAGGAATCGTGCCCCGAGATTCTCAGGAAGAAGAGAAGAAGGACGGGTACTCGGAACGGAGTTGATCTCCCCGCTCCCAAGTTGCTTCTTTATCAGAATGGTGCGACCACTGCACCTTGAGGAACTTGACAGAGTTGTTGCGAGTTCGACGTTCTGCTTCATCAAGAATCCGAACGGGATGCTCTTTGTAGGAGAGGTCTTCTTGGAGGTCGATATACTCATGATCAACTGCACAGTCCGGATCTTCGAAACACTTCTTGAGTTGTGACACGTGGAAGACATCGTGCACTTTGGAGAGCTTCTCAGGAAGTTCAAGGAGGTAAGCGACTTCACCACGCTTTGCCAGAACTTTGAAGGGACCAATGTATCTTGGCGCCAGCTTGCCTTTGATACCAAAGCGATGAGTGCCCCTCATTGGAGTAACACGAAGGTAGGCTTGATCACCAGGATGATATAACATATCACGGTGCTTGCTATCATAATAGCTTTTCTGCCGAGATTGTGCTATCTTCAGATTATCACGAATGATTCGCACCTTTTCTTCAGCCTCGTTGATGACATCGGGGCCAAAGATTTGCCTTTCACCGGTTTCAGACCAGTTTAGATGATGTAGCCCCGCTCACCGACGACACTCCATCAAGACCAACTAGTCCCCCAAGTGGACCAATGACACGAGCCCGAGCCAAGGCTCTACATGATGAGGTGAACTCGCTCCTCACTACCCTTGATCTTGGTACCCCTTTGGATGGATTGCTACCTCATGCCGACGTGCTATGTGTCATTAGGTACAAGCCGCATCAAGACCTCGGAGAGGAGGAGGCGCCATGGCCAAGGGAGGGAGAGAAGCGACCGGGAGAGAAGCAGCTGGACATGAAGATGATCATGGAGCCGAAGCCGACGTCGCTCGAAGCGCTCCAAGGAAGAGACGGACGCCGGCCGGTCCAGGACCCGGTCGGACCGGACCTACAACCGGGCTCCCGGTCACGAGCCCGGTCGACCGGTCGGAAACCGGGCCAGCCCCTCGCATCGGGACGACGACCGGAAACCTCGCGCAGAATCCGGTTTCCGACCGGTCGACCGGACCCATGACCGGCCCGCCCGGCCACAGGCCCGGTCGGACCGGACCCTTGACCGGACAGCCCGGTCCCAGGCCCGGTCTGACCGGATCCCAAACCGGACTCGACGAGAGTGCCCCACCAAACCGCCTTAACTTATCCTTTTGCGTACTGTTCGCCCCTGCTGGCCGGGTGTGCCTATATAAGTAGCCGGGACCCCTCATTAGCTCTTTAGACTTGTTTTGAACTCAAACCCTAACTTTGAGCTTAGTCTCCCTTGGGTATCATCCCTCCGTAATCAAGGCCATCCTTGTTGTTGATTTGGTAATTGCCGAGTGAGATTCTAGTACAAGCTACTCTCTCTCCCTCACCAATCCCCTTTTCTCCAACACCAATCTCTCACCGGGAATTCTGCCGCGTGCCTCTTCCGGGTGATTCTATTGGCGTGGTCCATCGAGCCACGGGGGTAAGTATCGGGTGTATCGGGTTGGTGTGCGTGCGTGAGTCCCGGGGTTCCTCGTGTTCATCACCGTGTTCTTCGTGTTCCTCGCGTTTTCCCATCTCCCCTTTTGGTTTCGACGTCAATCCGCGAGATCGGGCCACACACGGGGTCTTAGACCTCATCATATGGTATCAGCAGCCTTTGGTTTCCGCGGATTTGACCCTCCACCCACCCGATTTCGTCCCTAGAAAATTTTCCAAAAAATCCCCAAAAATAGCCCCAAATTGCCTCTTGACCGATCTGTGATTTGGTTGCGTTTTGAGTGGTTTTGGTCCGTGGATTTGGAGTTGTTGTGCTTGATCTACTATTTCCCCAACTTTGAGCCTCCAATTCCATCGTTTCCCTTCGATTTGGTCGATTTGGCTTGGTTTTCGTGAAGAACAGGAGAGAGAAAGCTCATCCCGCGAAATCCGGTTGAGCAGCCGGTCAACCGGGCTACCGACCGGCCGGGCCAGTCCAGACTCCGGTCAACCGGCCGGACAACCGGACGAGCCGGTCCACAACCCGGTCCAACCGGGCCACCAACCGGGCGACGCAACGCCCCTTCGACCTCGACATCCGGCGATCTCCACCACCACCACCACCACCACCATCGCAGGTATAACTTGCAGCTGTCACCTTGTAACCCCTCTTCCTTTTGCGATCTATCCCATTGAGCATTGCTTGTCTAGTGTTGCGAGACATTGCACGTGGCCCCGCATTGTGAGGTGTGTGTGTCGTGTTGAGTAAGGCACCCAAGCAAACACTCGTGTGGCAAGATAGCAAAAGCGAGGCTAACGCTAACATAGTGCGTCAAAAAGCCCCAAAACACAAAAAGAGTGCGAGTAGCACCATACATCCATACATCCATACATCCATACGCCCATACATACAAAGTGTCCACGTGCCACCAAAGATACAACGAGTGCAAGTGCCACCATATACAAAAGAGAAAAAGCTTTTAAGCAAAGAGAGATACGAGAAGAGAGGTCACGTGTGAATCTAGTTGTCTCTTCCTTTGCAACCAAAGCTTTGACTCTCCTTGTGTTAGTGTGACACCGAGCATCCGCACATACAATTTTCCGCTCACTTTTGGTTGCACTAACCCCGCTTATCTCGTGTGTGTGTTCCACATCATTTTTCCGTGTTTATAGTGATCTTCGCATCAACTTTTGGATTTTCGGATTTCCACCACTTTTAACAACATACTTAATCGTGGATTTGTCTTTTGGCTTTCCACAACACTCGCCTAACACCATATTTGCTAGCTTTTGCGTGTGGTTTTGCGTGTGTTCCCGATACACTTGATCTTGCTTTCGGCTTGGTGGATTGCCTCAATACTATCTTACCTTGGTAAGAGTGCGAGGTAGTCTCCTTCCACTAACATATACAACCTAGTGCTTGTCTTTGTATCATGGATAGGAGCGGAGATGAAGCAAGGGAGGGAGAAATCCTCCGCAACACCGAGAGGTTGGCTACTCAACACAACCTATGGACGCAACGCCAAGAGTTCAAGGAGCAACTCACCCTCTTCGAGACGCGCATCGATGAGCAATACGATGAAGTGGCACACAACTTCTCCGTTGTGAACCAAGACTTGGCTCTCCTTCGCGAAGCTACGGACAACTTGAATGGTCAAATGGCGGCCAATGATGCGAACATGGAGCGGCGCATGGATAGCCTCGAGCGCGCCATCACCAACTTGGGTCGTCATCGTCGACACCGCTCTACTTCATCATCCTCAAGCTCATCACAAGATTACTACTCTCATGGTCACCGTTCGTCCTCAAGCTCCTCCTCAAGGCATGAAGACCATCATCGACCGCATCGCTCACATGCTCGTCATGAAGACTCTCGCTCCAACTCTAGGCGAGGAGAAATACATCGCCATGCTCGTCCACATGAACGTCCTCCACAAGATCGTCCTCAACCGGATGGCCATGCCCACCATGGGCGTGACGGCCACCCGCATGACAACATCTCCCACAATATGGAGCCACATGGTGATGCTCAAGGCCATGAACATCAAGACCAACCGAGGCGTGATCTTCGCAATCATCCTCGCCATGACCAACGTGGAAGAGGAGAACCACCACATGAGCAAGATGAGAGGGCCATCTTTGGGCGTCGTCAACCACCTCGTCAAGATCTTCAACCACATCCTCACCGTGAACCAAGTGAAGCAAGTGTGCACCTCCAACACCAACCCAATGCTATGGTTGGCCGTAGAAGACCTCCTATTCCTCCTCAAGCCGCAAGAGATGAAGGTGCCCCTCCTCGTCGAAGAAACTTGGAGGATGAAGAGAACATGTATGGCAAGCTCAAGTTCAACATGCCCAAGTTCAAGGGAGAAGAAGATGCCGAGGCCTACCTCTCATGGGCACTCAAGGTTGACAAGATATTCCGCATCCACAACTACTCCGGTGCCAAGAAGGTGGCTATGGCGTCTCTTGAGTTCGAGGACTACGCAAACACTTGGTGGGAGCAAGTCCTCACTCTTCGGGAAGAGAAGGAGAACCTCCAATTGCAACTTGGGAAGAAATGAAGAAAGAGATGCATGCTCGCTTTGTCCCCACGCACTACATGACCGACCTCTTCAACAAGCTCCAAAAGTTGAAGCAAGGCACCAAGACCGTCGAAGAGTTCTACAAGGAGATGGAGCTCACTATGATGCGAGCCAACATCCAAGAGTCCGAAGAGCAAACCATTGCTCGCTTCTTCAATGGCCTCTCTTACCCCATCAAGAGGATCGTCGAGTTCCAACCCTACTCCAACATGGTTGAGTTGGTGCACCAAGCATCGAAGGCCGAGCGCCAAGTGATTGAGGATATCAAGTACTCCAAGGCCAAGACCTACTTCACCTCCAAGTTCGCTACATCGACTCCTCCTACTACATCAACGCCTCAAGCTACAAGTGCCAAGGCCGACGCCTCCTCTACACCATCCAAGAGACCGACTATCCAAAGTCGCATGAAGCAAACGGTCTCCTCCACCGCCTCCTCTAAGGCATCCACGGGACCCTCTAGTGTCACTTGCTTCAAGTGTGGCACCCAAGGTCACAAGTCGTTTGAGTGCAAGAACACCAAGGTCATGATCACTATGGAGAATGGTGATATCGAGACGCTTGATGAGGATGAATATGAAGCCCTTGTGCAAGCCGCCGTGGAAAGTGAAGAAGCTTATGAGCAAGAATGTGGAGAAGATCCTCTCTTATGTGAGCATGACCCAAGTCCCTCACTTGTGGTCACAAGGGTGCTAACAACTCAACCTCAAGCAAGAGAAGAGCAACGGTGCAACATCTTCCAAACCCGTGCCGGAATTGGTGGCAAGTCAATCAAGGTCATCATAGACGGTGGAAGTTGCCATAACCTTGCAAGCACCGAGTTGTGTGAGAAGCTCCACCTCACTCTCCGCAAGCATCCTCATCCCTACCATATCCAATGGTTGAGTGACAAGGGCAACGTCAAGATACAACATACCGTCACCGTTAACTTCAAGATCGGACCTTATGAGGATACTATTGAGTGTGACGTCGTACCCATGACGGTGTGCCACATGTTGCTTGGCCGCCCTTGGCAATATGACAAGAAGGCTATACATGATGGACTCTCCAACACATACACCTTCAAGGTCAACGACAAGAAGTTCGAGTTGCGCCCCATGACTCCTAGTCAAATCATCGCCGACAATGCGAAGACTCTAGCGAGGGCACAACACCACACCCACCATAGTGAGTTGAGAGGTGAGGGAGCGACCCACCAAATGGAGAGTGAGCGCCACAAGCCATATGTGAGTGAGCGAAAGAGCGTCCTCCTAGCCACCAAAAGCGAGTGGAAAGAAGTGCAAGCAAACCCATCCACCATATTGCACTACGTCCTCATATGCAAGGGACCATCATCGGAGACTAACGACTTAACCAACATTCCTTCGTCTTTGTTGTCTCTTTTGAAGGAGTTTCAAGACGTCTTCCCCGACGAGCTCCCGCATGGACTACCACCGCTTAGAGGCATCGAGCACCGCATCGACCTCATACCCGGCGCTCCGCTTCCAAACCGTGCCGCCTACCGCACCAACCCCGAAGAGACAAAGGAGATCCAACGCCAAATACAAGACCTCCTCGCTAAAGGGTACGTTCGAGAAAGCCTTTCCCCTTGTGCGGTTCCCGTGATTCTTGTGCCTAAACCGGATGAGACGCAACGGATGTGTATGGATTGTCGCCCCATCAATGCCATTACCGTCCGTTACCGCCATCCCATTCCGCGTTTAGATGACATGCTTGATGAACTTAGTGGTGCCACGATTTTCTCTAAAATTGATTTGCGTAGTGGCTACCACCAAATCCGCATGGCTATTGGTGATGAATGGAAAACGGCATTCAAGACCAAACTTGGTCTATATGAGTGGCTTGTTATGCCATTTGGGCTATCCAATGCTCCATCAACTTTCATGCGCCTCATGAATCACATCTTGCGTCCTCTCATTGGCAAGAGTGTGGTTGTCTATTTCGATGATATTCTTATTTATAGCAAATGTCTCGAGGACCATGTGCAACATGTGAGAGAAGTCTTGTGCATCTTGCGTCATGAAAAGCTTTATGCTAACCTCCCCAAATGCACCTTTGCTCAAAACAAGTTGGTTTTCCTTGGCTTTGTGGTTTCCGCTAATGGGATTGAAGTTGATTCTTCCAAGGTAGAGGCCATCCATAATTGGCCTACTCCTACAAATGTTGGCCAAGTCCGAAGTTTTCATGGACTTGCCGGGTTTTACCGCCGCTTTGTGAAAGATTTTAGCACCATTGCTTGCCCTTTGAATGAGCTTACCAAGAAGAATGTTCCGTTTGTTTGGGGCAAGGCCCAACAAAATGCTTTTGATGAGTTGAAGAAACGCCTTACCGAAGCCCCCTTCTTGTTCTTCCAAATTTTTCCAAAACTTTTGAGATTGAGTGTGATGCAAGTGGGCTTGGTATTGGTGGTGTTCTTATGCAAGAGGGCAAACCCGTGGCATACTATAGTGAGAAGTTAGATGGCGCACGCCTCAACTATCCTATATATGACAAGGAGCTCTATGCTTTGGTTCGTGTTCTTGAAGTTTGGCAACACTATCTTTGGCCAAAAGAGTTCATCATTCACTCCGACCATGAGTCTTTGAAGTACTTGAAAAGCCAACACAATTTGAACAAACGTCATGCAAAATGGGTTGAGTTCATTGAGTCCTTCCCGTATGTCATCAAATACAAGAAGGGCAAGGACAATGTAGTGGCGGATGCTCTTTCCCGCAAAAACACCCTTTTGTTGACTCGCTTGGATTTTCATGTCTTGGGACTCGAAGAGATCAAAGAACTCTATACTTCCGATTCTTTCTTTGCTCCGATATTTGAGAAGTGTTCCGTTGACCGAGGATTTGATGACTTCTATTTGCACAAAGGCTACTTGTTCAAAGCCAACAAAATTTGCATTCCCGATTCTTCTCTTCGGAAGTTACTCTTGCAAGAGTCACATGGTGGTGGCCTTATGGGACATTTTGGTCGAGATAAGACACTTGCGATGCTAGCCACTCACTATTATTGGCCGAAGATGAAGAGGGACGTCGAGCGCCTTTGCAACCGTTGCACGACATGCCTTCAAGCTAAGTCTACTTCCAATACCTATGGTCTTTACATGCCTTTGCCTATACCTCATGCACCATGGACGGACATTAGCATGGATTTTGTTCTAGGATTGCCTCGCACCAAGCATGGACATGATTCTATCTTTGTGGTAGTGGATAGATTCTCTAAGATGGCTCATTTCATACCTTGCCATAAGAGCGATGATGCTTCACACATTGCTTCGTTGTTTTTCGGGAAATCGTTCGCCTACATGGAGTGCCGCGAAGCATTGTGTCGGATCGAGACGTCAAGTTCATGAGTTATCTTTGGAAGTCGCTCATGGCCAAGTTTGGAGTGAAGCTTTTATTCTCATCATCCTCGCACCCGCAAACGGACGGCCAAACGGAAGTGGTCAATCGAAGCCTCTCCACCCTTCTACGCATACTCGTGAAGAAAAACTTGAAGTCATGGGAGGAATGCATTCCACACGCGGAGTTCGCCTACAACCGCGCCAAGCACTCGACTACATCAAGGAGTCCCTTCATGGTCGTCTACGGGTTTGAGCCGCTCACGGCACTCGACATGCTCCCGCTCCCACTTCATGAGCGGATCAACATGGACTTCGACAAGCGCACCGCCGCCGTCAAGAAACTTCATGAAGAGACAAGAGCTACCATTCAAGAACATGTGCTTCGTCAAGCTACAAGACTCAACGCCAAGAAGAAGGAACGCATCTTTGAGGAAGGCGACCTCGTTTGGATCCACCTCCGGAAGGAAAGATTCCCTCATGACCGCAATTCGAAGCTCAAGCCAAGAGGAGATGGTCCCTTCAAGGTCCTCAAACGCATCAACAACAACGCTTACGTCATCGACATCCCCACCTCCAAGTACTTGGTGAGCAACACGTTCAATGTCTCCGACTTGTCACCCTATCATGGAGATGAGGAAGGCCACGAGTCGAGGACGACTCTTTCCCAAGGGGGAGATGATGTAGCCCCGCTCACCGACGACACTCCATCAAGACCAACTAGTCCCCCAAGTGGACCAATGACACGAGCCCGAGCCAAGGCTCTACATGATGAGGTGAACTCGCTCCTCACTACCCTTGATCTTGGTACCCCTTTGGATGGATTGCTACCTCATGCCGACGTGCTATGTGTCATTAGGTACAAGCCGCATCAAGACCTCGGAGAGGAGGAGGCGCCATGGCCAAGGGAGGGAGAGAAGCAGCTGGGAGAGAAGCAGCTGGACATGAAGATGATCATGGAGCCGAAGCCGACGTCGCTCGAAGCGCTCCAAGGAAGAGACGGACGCGGCCGGTCCAGGACCCGGTCGGACCGGACCTACAACCGGGCTCCCCGGTCCACAGAGCCCGGTCGACCGGTCGGAAACCGGGCCAGCCCCTCGTGCCGGACGACGACCGGAAACCTCGCGAGAATCCGGTTTCCGACCGGTCGACCGGACCCATGACCGGCCCGCCCGGTCACGAGCCCGGTCGGACCGGACCCTTGACCGGACAGCCCGGTCCCGGGCCCGGTCCGACCGGATCCCAAACCGGACTCGACGAGAGTGCCCCACCAAACCGCCTTAACTTATCCTTTTGCGTACCTGTTCGCCCCTGCTGGCTGGGTGTGCCTATATAAGTAGCGGGGACCCCTCATTAGCTCTTTAGACTTGTTTTGAACTCAAACCCTAACTTTGAGCTTAGTCTCCCTTGGGTATCATCCCTCTGTAATCAAGGCCATCCTTGTTGTTGATTTGGTAATTGTTGAGTGAGATTCTAGTACAAGCTACTCTCTCTCCCTCACCAATCCCCTTTTCTCCAACACCAATCTCTCACCGGGAATTCTGCCGCGTGCCTCTTCCGGGTGATTCTATTGGCGTGGTCCATCGAGCCACGGGGGTAAGTATCGGGTGTATCGGGTTGGTGTGCGTGCGTGAGTCCCGGGGTTCCTCGTGTTCATCACCGTGTTCTTCGTGTTCCTCGCGTTTTCCCATCTCCCCTTTTGGTTTCGACGTCAATCCGCAGGATCGGGCCACACACGGGGTCTTAGACCTCATCATTAGAGGTGTTCTGCATTTGCGACCATAGAGAGCTTCAAAGGGTGCCATGCCCAAACTGGCTTGATAGCTGTTGTTGTAAGAGAACTCAGCGAATGGAAGGCATTCTTCCCATTTCATGCTGAAGGAGATAACACAGGCACGGAGCATGTCCTCGAGAATCTGATTGACTCTTTCGACTTGCCCACTCGTTTGCGGATGGTAAGCTGTGCTGAAGAGCAGATTAGTTCCCATAGCTTTCTGAAAGCTAGCCCAAAACCTGGAAGTGAAGATACTTCCGCGATCAGAGCTTATTTCCAAGGGAACACCATGAAGAGAGACGATCTTTGCGGTGTAGAGCTCAGCCAACTGACTAGCAGATATTGTCTCTTTGACAGGAAGGAAGTGAGCAACCTTGGAAAGATGGTCGATCACCACGAAGATAGCATCATTGCCTTTGCGAGACTTTGGAAAACCAGTTATGAAGTCCATCTCAATCTTATCCCATTTCCATTCAGGAATTTTCAGGGGTTGGAGGACACCGGCAGGTCTCTGATGTTCTGCTTTAACACGGCGACAGACATCACTTTCTGAGACATAGCGAGCAACATCCCTTTTCATCCTAGTCCACCAATAGGTAGACTTGATATCGAGGTACATCTTTGTGCTGCCAGGATGGATAGAAAGAGGAGTGTCGTGAGCTTCTTGGAGAATGAGGTTTCTCAGGTCTGGATCATTCGAACAACAAAACGACCTTGGAAGAACAGAGTTCCTTGATCGTCGAGAGAGAAGGACTTGTACTTGGGCTTGTGCATATTCTCTTTGATGTTCTTGCTACAAATGTCTCACAACTGTCCTTTTCGGATCTTATCTTCAAGAGTATGCGTGATCACCAAGTTTGCAAGGTAGCCTTGGGGAACGAGCTCAAGATTCAATTTCCTGAATTCTTCATAAAGAGCAGGTTGACTTTCTTGAATCATGAGGTTGTTGCAATAGGACTTGCGACTAAGGGCGTCAGCCATGACATTAACTTTGCCTGGAGTGTACTCCCTCCGTTCTTTTTTAATTGACTCAAATTTAGTACAAAGTTGTACTAAATCTGAGTCAATTAAAAGAGACCGGAGGGAGTAGTTGATAGACAGATCAAAGTCCTTGATGGTTTCCATCCATCTCGTTTGACGGAGGTTCAAGTTGGGTTGGGTGAAGATGTATTTGAGGCTCTTGTGGTCGGTGAAGATCTCACATTTGTTGCCCAACAAGTATTGGCGCCATGTTATTAAAGGATGTAACACGGCTGCAAGCTCGAGATCATGTGTGGGATAGTTGAGTTCATGCTTTTTCAACTGACGAGAAGCATACGTGTAAGGGTATATTGCCCCTATGCGTGGTTTTGGTAATTAATGACAACCTGATGAGGACATCCCATCTATTGATACAACCGTTGTACCTACAGCCACACAAATACAAGGACCAATCACTCGAGCTCGTTCCAAACAACTTAACTATCAGGTACTTTCGTTTCTTGGAACTATTCCTCATATACATGAGAATATGATGCTGCCTAAATCAGATATGTTTGTTACTCTTAGGAATGATGGACCTAGCATGGATGAGGAGGACAAACATTGGAGCATGATCACACATGGAGGAGATGGCAGCAAGCACTTGAGGATTGAAGATGACGCTACAAGTGGAGATTTCAGAACTTTGAAGCCACCATAAGAAGAGATGAAGACATGGACGAAATATAGAGTTCTCCACTTCATAATTTTGTCCATAGCATAATAGGGTGCTGCGTCACCTTTAGTTTTGGGCCAGGCCCATGTCATTTTCGCAGGAATTATGTCAGCCACTTTTTAGAGTCCGTATTGAAGGGGGAAAGGCCTTCTAGGGTTTGGTTCGGCCACCATACGTATGGCTGGCCGAAACCCCACCTTTTCCTCCTTTAAATACCCCCATAGCCGTCACGTTTAGACTCGGATTTTGATTAGACTAAAAGTTAGCCATTGCTGCAACTCTCGTGTACTTCTTTTGAGGCCAACGCCCGTAACAAGACCGACTATTCGGAATCCCACCTTATTCAATAAAGCTTTCATCTTTCATCCGCAATATTCTGATTGCATCATTAGTTCTTACTTGTTCTCGATTTCGGGTAGGAATTAAGACCCTCGCCGGTCGAGCTGATCGTGCATCCGCAAGATCAGTAACTTCCGGAGATTGTCCTAGCGATTGCATTGGCGCACGAGCTTTGCACGTGTAGTCGGATCGTCAAGCACGAACTCCACCAACAAATCGACGCTATCTTACTCTCATCGAAAGATCGACCACCTTTGCCCTATCAAGTGGTATCAGATTTCAGGTTGCTCGGTGAGGTTTTACTCGTTTTCCTAGTGTAGATTGCATCTCGCCATCATACCCATAAACCACGAAAAAGCCAAAAAATACGGTTAGGGTTTAGATCATATCGTCCCATAAACCCCCTGCCACGCCTTGCATTGTCTTTTCAGTTTTGCATAGTTGAATTTGTGTCTGCATCTTCGTGTCGAGTTGCTGGTCTTAGCGTCTAGTTCCTTTAGAGTTGAGTTCTGGTCATATTAGTCACGCCGCCGCCGCCCGCTCGCACCATACGCAGATCACCGCCATATACACCCACCATATACTTCCGCCAATTCCATATACACCCACTATATACGCCCACCAGATCGTTTCCGCCACAGTTATATACATCTGCCATATACCCTGTCTCCTACCGCGACACAGATTCGTGTTGTTTCTCTGCCGCGACAGAGTCCTTGTCGACTTAGGTTTTCCGTGAGATACGTCTCGGCCGCCGGTCAAGACTTGCAAAAAAAAAATTTGCCAAAAAAAATTGCAAAAAAAAAAGTCAAATCCGCATCCAAGTCGGGTTGACCACGATTTCCACTAGTCAGGTCGTTTTTAGTCCGAATTGGGCAGTTTTGGACAGCAAACTTTGACTGGCCATAACTTTTGCATACGAACTCCGTTTTGGACGTTTGACCTCTCAAAATCACCGGGAGAAAAAGTTCTATCCAGCCACAACTGCTTCACCTTTGTGCGCTTTTCCGAACTCTCAAAATTTCCAAAAAACGTCGGGAAGGTTGAGATTTTTGACGTTTAAGTTTACTACCCGGAAATTCCTGTGTTCTTCACTTATATCCTGCTTTTGAGCTATTCCTTTGTGCTTGTTGGAGCCAACCGCCACCATATATCACTTCATCGCTGCTTGTTGCTTGTGTGCCGCGCCGTGACTTCGTTGGTGAACTAGGCTTGCGTCTCTAGTACGGTCTAGCCTAGGACCAGCACAGTATCGTTGTTGAGCATACTTTCAATATTGCATTGCTGTTTTGACATTTGCTGTTTGCTACCATATTAGCCTTCCTACAGCTCTACATATTGTCTCCACGTGCTTTGTATCGACACCTGGTGATCGCTTTGGCAATCTTTGGAGACGCTAATTATTGTTGGTTGCTACATCGCCTTCCTCCTGTTTGGTAAGAACTTGTAAGAGCTTCGTATTTTTCTTGACGGATTACGCGTGAACCACCATATTCCGTAGTTTGTAGGCATATACATTGTTGCTTGTTGCATACTAACCATGATAGGCACATAGTCGGCGAACGTTGACCCGGATAAGATGACGAATGCAGAGATGCATGCTCACTTCCTCCACCTTTTGGGCGGGCATACAACCGACGTGGACGGGCGCCTCGGTGACGTTGACGCCAAACTCACCGACGCGCTGGACAAGATCGATGGCCTCGAGGCAGCCTTCAACTCCAAGCTCGACGCCAAGTTCCAGGAGCTGTTGACTCGGTTACCGCCGCCCGTGCGACGTCGTGCACGCCGCGTTCCCCTTGTGGATGTGCCTGCAGGTACCGCTCCTGCTGCAGCAGCCGCACATGATGCGAATTCTGATGAAGGATACGAGGATTATGGAGGGAACGAGGATGAGCAAGTCGATGAGAACGCGCTGGATGACGAGGAGGTCCAACAACCTGCACCTGGTCGTCCACGGCAGCTGAACCGCCACGCTCGACCACCTCCACGGCCGGTACGTGATGATGATCATGTTGCTAAACTAAAACTGAATATTCCGCCATTTGAGGGTAGATATAATCCTGATGCATATCTTACATGGGAATTGGAGGTAGAACAACGCTTTGCATGTTTAAAATACCCTGATCACTTGCGTGTTAGTGCTGCTACTTGTGAGTTCACAGATTTTGCATCTATTTGGTGGTCTGAGCATTGTAGAGTACATCATGCTAATATTCATACTACTTGGGTTGGTTTAAAACTTGCTATGCGTACTCGTTTTGTTCCTCCACATTATCAACGTGATTTGCTGAAAAAATTGTCTCGCTTAGAACAAGGAAAAAATTCTGTAGAAGACTATTATCAAGAATTGCAAACTGGCATGATTCGCTGTGGTATTGTAGAGGATAATGAGGCTATGCTTGCACGTTTCTTTGGTGGTTTGAATAAGGAGATTCAGCATATTTTAGATTATAAGGAGTACAACACTATTACTCGCTTGTTTCATCTTGCTTGCAAAGCTGAACGTGAAGTGCAGGATCGTCAACCACCATGGAGAAAAGCTAATGTTTCTGCAGGTCGTACATCGTCGTGGTCTCCGCGACAATCAGCGCCACCATCTCGTGGGACTGCACCAGCACCTACTACCTCCAAATACACCGCGCCTGCATCACGAGCACCACCTGCTGCTGCTCCACCACCATCTGTTGGTCCTCCTCGGAGTTCATCTTCCATGGCCTCCACGGGGAAGTCGCGCGACATTCAATGTCGCAAATGCTTGGGATTTGGTCACATAGAGAGAGAATGCAGAACCAAGCGTGTGATGTTGGTTCGTGAAGATGGAGAATATGATTACGCAAGTGACTTTGATGACGATACATTGGCCCTCATTGCTGCACGTGATGGTGCCAATTCGATTCGAGAGAGAGAGATGGAGGTAATGGAAGGCGACACTGCTGATCGGTACGGGAGCTTAGTTGCACGGCGTGTGTTGAGCGTGCAATTGAGCAAAGCTGAGCATGATCAACGCCACAATCTGTTCCAAACACGAGGCGTTGTAAAAGAGAGAGCTATACGGATCATCATTGATGGAGGGAGCTGCAATAATCCGGCTAGCGTTGACATGGTGGAGAAGCTTTCTCTTCCTACAAGACAGCGCACACATCCATATTACATTCAATGGTTTGAGAGCTCTCGGAAGCTCAAGGTAACAAGAACTACACGTGTGCATTTTACTATTGGTACATATTCTGATTTTGTGGATTGTGATGTTGTACCTATGCAAGCTTGTTCTTTGTTACTTGGTAGACCTTGGCAATTTGATAGAGAATCTGTTCATAATGGTAAAACTAATCGAGTATTCTCTTATGCATGATGGAAAGAAAATTGGTCTCAAACCTATGACTCCTGAACAAATACTAAAAGATGATCTTGCCAGAGCTAGTAGAGTAAAAAACGAGGAGAAATATAAGAGTGAGAATCAGATTGTTGCTGCAGATTTTGTTCCACATAAGGCTAATACTAAATCTGATTCGAATCATGCTACTGAAATTCGTTTGAAAAATCCTTGTTTGCTTGCTAGCAAATCTGATATTGCTGAACTTGATGTGAACACTACTCAGTGCTATGCTATTATTTGCAAAGAAGTTCTGTTTTCATTTGAGGATATGCCTCCTTCTTTGCCACTGCGGTTGCTAACCTTTTGCGGGAGTTCATTGATGTGTTCCCACAAGATGCACCACCTGGACTACCACCTATCCGTGGGATAGAACACCAGATTGACTTGATTCCGGGTGCTTCGCTGCCCAACCGTGCGCCATATCGTACCAATCCCGAAGAGACCAAAGAGATTCAGCAACAAATTCGAGGTTCTCCAAGATAAAGGTTACATTCGTGAGTCTCTTAGCCCATGTGCTGTTCCTATTATCTTGGTACCTAAGAAAGATGGTTCTTCACGCATGTGTACTGATTGTAGGGCTATTAATAATATTACCATTCGATACCGTCATCCAATACCTCGTTTAGATGATATGCTTGATGAATTGAGTGGTTCTATTATGTTCTCTAAAGTTGATTTGTGTAGTGGTTACCACCAGATTCGTATGCAATTAGGAGATGAATGGAAAACAACGTTTAAAACTAAGTTCGGTTTATATGAGTGGTTAGTAATACCTTTTGGTTTGACTAATGCACCTAGTACTTACATGCGACTGATGAACGAAGTTTTACGTGCTTTTATTGGACGTTTTGTGGTGGTATAATTTGATGATATTCTGATTTATAGCAAATCTTTGGAGGATCATTTGGATCATTTACGTGTTGTTTTCAATGCTTTACATGATGCACGTTTGTATGGTAATCTTGAGAAGTGCACCTTTTGCACCAATCGAGTTGCGTTTCTTGGCTATGTTGTTACTGCGCAGGGAATTGAAGTTGATCCAGCCAAGATTGAGGCGATTGAGAGTTGGCCGCAGCCAGAGACGGTCACACAAGTGAGGAGTTTTCTTGGCCTCGCTGGTTTCTATAGGCGCTTTGTGAAAGATTTTGGATCCATTGCTGCGCCGCTGAATGAGCTTACAAAGAAGGATGTGCCCTTTGTGTGGGGCGATGCACAACAAGAAGCCTTCATGATATTGAAAGATAAGTTAACACATGCTCCATTACTTCAACTTCCTGATTTCAATAAGACTTTTGAGCTTGAATGTGATGCTAGTGGAATTGGTTTGGGAGGTGTGTTATTACAAGAGGGCAAACCTGTTGCATACTTTAGTGAGAAATTGAGTGGGCCTAGTCTGAATTATTCTACTTATGATAAAGAATTATATGCTTGCTGGTTTGGACATTAGAAACTTGGCAACATTATTTATGGCCTAAAGAATTTGTTATACATTCTGATCATGAATCTTTGAAGCATATTCGTAGTCAAGCTAAGTTGAATCGTCGCCATGCAAAGTGGGTTGAATTTATTGATTCTTTTCCTTATGTTATAAAACACAAAAAGGGTAATGATAATGTTATTGCTGATGCTTTGTCGCGCCGTTATACTATGCTATCTCAACTTGACTTCAAGATTTTTGGTTTAGAAACTATAAAGGAACAATACTTGCATGATGCTGATTTTAAAGATGTGTTGCTGAATTGTAGAGATGGTAGAACATGGAACAAATTCGTCCTCAATGATGGATTTGTGTTCCGTGCTAACAAGCTAAGCATCCCAGATAGTTCCGTTCGTCTTTTGTTGTTGCAGGAGGCGCATGGAGGAGGATTGATGGGACACTTTGGTGTCAAGAAGACGGAGGATGTACTTGCTGCACACTTCTTTTGGCCACGTATGCGTCGAGACGTTGAGAGATTTGTGGCACGCTGCACTACATGTCTAAAAGCTAAGTCTCGACTTAATCCACATGGTTTATATATGCCTCTTCCTGTTCCTAGTGTACCTTGGGAGGATATTTATATGGATTTCGTTTTGGGATTGCCTCATACACAAAAGGGGAGGGATAGTATCTTTGTTGTTGTGGATCGGTTTTCTAAGATGGCACACTTTATTCCATGTCATAAGACTGATGATGCTACACATGTTGCTGATTTGTTCTTTCGCGAAATTGTGCGTTTACATGGTGTGCCAAATACTATTGTTTCTGATCGTGATACTAAATTTCTTAGCCACTTTTGGAGATGTTTATGGGCTAAGTTAGGGACTAAATTGCTGTTTAGTACTACACGTCATCCCCAAACTGATGGACAAACTGAAGTAGTAAATAGAACATTATCTACTATGCTGCGGGCTGTTTTGAAGAAGAACTTAAAATTGTGGGAAGAGTGTTTGCCTCATATTGAATTTGCTTACAATCGTTCGTTGCATTCTACCACTAAGATGTGCCCTTTTGAGATTGTGTATGGTTTTGTTCCACGTGCACCTATTGATTTATTGCCTTTACCATCTTCGGTGCAAAATGATTTGGATGCTACACAACGTGCTGAATTGATATTAAAATTGCATGAGACTACTAAAGACAACATAGAACGCATGAATGCTAAGTATAAAATTGCTGGGGATAGAGGAAGAAAGCATGTTGTGTTTGATGTTGGTGATCTTGTTTGGTTACATTTGCGCAAAGATCGTTTTCCTGCATTGCGCAAGTCTAAGTTAATGCCTCGTGCCGCTGGTCCTTTTAAGGTGTTAGAGAAAATAAATGATAATGCATGTAAACTTGAGCTTCTGCGAGAATTGAGTCCGGTAAGTCCTACATTTAACATTGCAGATTTGAAGCCTTACTTTGGTGAAGAAGATGAGCTTGCGTCGAGGACAACTTCAATTCAAGAAGGGGGGCATGATGAGGACATCCCATCTATTGATACAACCGTTGTACCTACAGCCACACAAATACAAGGACCAATCACTTGAGCTCGTGCCAAACAACTTAACTATCAGGTACTTTCGTTTCTTGGAACTATTCCTCATATACATGAGAATATGATGCTGCCTAAATCAGATATGTTTGTTACTCTTATGAATGATGGACCTAGCATGGATGAGGAGGACAAACATTGGAGCATGATCACACATGGAGGAGATGGCAGCAAGCACTTGAGGATTGAAGATGACGCTACAAGTGGAGATTTTAGAACTTTAAAGCCACCATAAGAAGAGATGAAGACATGGACGAAATATAGAGTGCTCCACTTTATAATTTCGTCCATAGCATAATATGGTGCTGCGTCACCTTTAGTTTTGGGCCAGGCCCATGTCATTTTCGCAGGAATTAAGTCAGCCACTTTTTAGAGTCTGTATTGAAGGGGAAAGGCCTTCTAGGGTTTGGTTCGGCCACCATACGTATGGCTGGCCGAAACCCCACCTTTTCCTCCTTTAAATACCCCCATAGCCGTCACGTTTAGACTCGGATTTTGATTAGACTAAAAGTTAGACATTGCTGCAACTCTCGTGTACTTCTTTTGAGGCCAACGCCCAGAACAAGACCGACTATTCGGAATCCCACCTTATTCAATAAAGCTTTCATCTTTCATCCGCAATATTCTGATTGCATCATTAGTTCTTACTTGTTGTCGATTTCAGGTAGGAATTAAGACCCTCGCTGGTCAGGCTGATCGTGCATCCGCAAGATCAGTAACTTCTGGAGATTGTCCTATTGATTGCATTGGCGCACGAGCTTTGCACGTGTAGTCGGATCGTCAAGCACGAACTCCACCAACAAATCGATGCTATCTTACTCTCATCGAAAGATCGGCCACCTTTGCCCTATCACAACCCCTATGGACTAATGTTTTCATTGAGTTTATATGAAGGAATATTCCATAGGTACTACTTGTACTCCATGTGTTGGATTCAAGTATGGATGCCATGAAGATAAAGGTATATCTTGTGTATTGGCATCAAGATCATCGGTATGAAGATATATATGTGATATGATCAAGAAGAAGAAATGAAGATGGAGTTCTTATGTGGAACTCAATATTAGCCATGCTCTATCTTATGTGAGTATGAGAAGATACAAGGATTGAGTTGGGCAAGTTCAAGATGAGCATCTTGAGTGGATCACATGCTTGAAGCTTGCCGTCCATTTGGTGATAATGGACATGTGAAGATGTGCATCAATGGAGCTTTCCCATCATAGTGTATGGGGGAGCATTTGTGAGTCTTCACAAAGCAACATTGATCAAGTGAGGCATTCCGGCTTGTGTAGAGCTTGAAGAGTTATCATCAAGATCAAGCGGGATGCGCAAGGCAAAGGTATGACCTTGATAGGTTTTCCTTTTACCGGTCTCAAGGTGATTGATGGGAGACCGGATTATAGGATACATAGCCGCACTATTAAGAGGGGCTTTCGGTTGGGTAACTTGATCACATCGTCTTAGGGAGCTCAATCCTTTGCATACTTTGCATATCCTTATTGCTTCTTGGTGTTTATCTGTGTGAGGTTCTTGAGCTTGTTGCTAGCTTTACAACAAGCCCAAGTTCATCGAAAACGGAATCCGCATGCATCTTCTATTGCGTTTTCGAGTTTGGACGTCTTCACCGTTTCTTGACGGTGGGAGACTCCCTCTCTAAAATCATCTAAAATTTTCTGAGAGGAGTCTCCATATTTCCTGTTTTTGTTGGGGTTCTATTCGTCGTTATCTTTCCAACAAAATTGGTTTCATGTCAATCGGAGTTCGGGAGCAATAGTTATTAAAGAAAAAAGGTAAGAGGTAAAAAGAAAAAGAGAAAAAGGGGAGGGGCCAGCCGGCCGACCGGCCCAGCCACCGGCCCACCCGGTCCGCGACCGGGTCTGGCGCTGGTGCCAACCGGCCGGGATCCAGAGGCCTTTTGGCCCAAGTCCGGTCGCAGGCCCGGTCCGTGACCGGCCTGCCCGGCGCACCTTCCGGCCCGGCCGGGCTCTGCGCCTGTTGGGCTTCGCCTCCCCCGCGCGGCCCACTCCAGCGCAGCCCGCACGCCCCCGCGTCGCCCAGCTTCCTGCCGCCCGCGCGGCTGCTGCTCAGCCCGGTTGCTGGGCCGGTCCGACCGGGCTACACGCTGGCCTGTCCGGCTGCTGCTCCGGTCGGCCGGCCTGGTGGCCGGCTGGGCCGTTTTTCTGCCCGTTTTTTCTGTCTTTTTCCCCCAACAGTTTTATTTCCCATGCTATAAATAGCTCTTCTTCCACCTTGAGCACTTCACTTCTTCCCTTTCTCTCACCTCCATTGTTGCATTTGAAGAAGTTGCTCTCTCTCTTGTTCCCCCCATGATTCTTGCTCATTCTTGAGGGATCTAAGAGAGGAGATCTAGATCTACACTTTCACCAAACCATTTCTTCTCTAAGTCAGGGGAACTCTTGGGATCTAGATCTTGGAGTCTTTTGTTGACTTTCCCCATTGTTATTCCTCTCCAATCTCATCCTAGCATTTGTTGTTTGGGTGGGATTTGAGAGTGAACGACTTGAACACCTCTAGTGTTCTTGCTTTGCATCATTGCATAGTGTTGAGCTCTCCACCACGATTAGTTCGAGTGAGAGACCGTGAGCTTGTTACTCTTGGAGGGAGACCTCCTAGTTGGCTTGGTGATTGGTGCTCCGGTGATCTCTTCAAGAAGATTGTGAAGAGGCCCGGGCTTCTCCTTCGTGGAGCTTGTGAAGTGGTTGTGGAGCTTGCCATCTCCGGAGCGGAGGAAAAGCTAACCATAAGGAAAGGGCCATTATCCTTCATGGGTGTGGTTCGGAGAATAGGGTGAGCCTTCGTGGCGCAGGGAATCCTTCGTGGACCTCCACTCCTCCAAACGTGACGTACCTTCTTGCAAAGGAAGGGAACACGTGAATACATCCTCGTCTCCGCGTGCCTCGGTTATTTCTATACCCGAGCCCTCTTTCCTTGTGATAGCCATCGTGCTTGAAGTTCATATATCTTGCTATCACTTGTGCTACATATATCTTGTGCATATCTTGCTTAGCTCTAGTTGTTATTGTGTTGCGGTCAGAAACCCACCGGCGGGCAGCGACTGGCAACACCGTAGAGCCGGGAACAACTAGGGCTGCGGCTGGCCCCAGTCCCTCAGAGCGACGGCCCGCAAAGCCTTCTGGTCACACGTCCGATGCTGTCGCAAGGGCGTGCCACCTGACCTATACATGGTCAGGAAGGTGTTGGATGATGCCTCGCTTAGTTCCTGCATGGCATACACGTAAACGTTAAATACGAGCCTCGATCGGCTCTCGGGTTGTCCCGTGAATCGGCTCAAAGAGCCGATCCACCCATGATTCGTACGAGGTGCACGAATATATGGTGGTCCTGCTTGATCAAGATAAAGCTAAAGCGATCTACGACGATTTAGGGTTTTCACCGCATAATCGGATCATCCTACTCACGATTGGGCCTCGCGCTCGCGTACGGTGATCGTAAGCCGATCCTAGATAGGGCCTAAAAACCAACACGAGGTTGATCCCCGGAACATCCTGTCTAGGGCTAGCAAACTCCACCCTACACGCCGCTGGATCCTCCAACCCTTTGTAAGGCCTAACTATTGCGGATATTAAACTAATCCTTGAAGAACAAGGAGCAACCGTAACGGATCGGATCTACTACACGATGATCAAGCGGGGTGCCGCCCCTACACCTAAGATAGGTGTAAGGGCGGCTAGATGTATAAGGGTTGCACTACGACAGCATGTGATACGAAGAACAATGCTAACCCTAACACATCTAAGATAACTACGTTGCTCGCCATCAAAAAGGCTTCAGCACGAGCAACGCATGAACAACGTAGGTAGGCTTGTGCTGCCTAGATCGCAAGATGCGATCTAGGCAGCATGGTGCTTACCGGAGAAACCCTCGAGACGAAGGAGTTGGCGCACTACAAGAAATCTGCCATAAGTTGACAAAATAGAGGTGTCACTGAAACGTCCCTAATTGCTACTTGTGACGTTACTGTGACGCCTTTCAAAACGTCGAAAGCTGGGAGTCAGCAGTGAGTGCTTAAGACGTTCCACTTGAAAACGTCGTAGAGCTTTGTGACGTTTTAAAATGTCACTGCCGGCATGACGTTCCCAAAACGTCATGGGCACCCGCCCCGAGTCCGAGCGTGGCAATCCGACGTGGCAAAATTATGACGAATTAGAAATGTCAATATCTAAATTCAGCCCAGTCCATTCAGCTCCTTATGTGGGCTGAGCCCATTAGTTCTGATTATTTTTTTTGGCTTTGTTGAGCCTTGGCCCATAACTGGCCCAATTACCTCAACCTTTTTAGCTTATTTTTTTTCAACGGCCTTTTTAGCTCCTGTACTTACTGGGCCTGGGCCAATTTTCATTGGGCCATGGCCTTTTTAGGACCCATTACAGTTTTGGACCGGGAGTCAATAAGAACCAGTCAAGCTCATTATTAGTATGAACATAAAACTTAGCAAATTAATCAATTACATTGCAGCAACAAGAACCAGTCAAGCTCATTATTAGTATGAACATAAAACTTTTGTCACAGTGACTTGGAGCAATAAGACTCGGTCATGCTCGTTATTACAATATAAACATAAAATTTCACTAGAGTTGTCTTCGGGATCTCCAGCATGCATCTTGCTAGAAAATGATGTTGCACAAGTTGTCTTCAGGTTCTCCAGCTCCAGGTTGTTACAATACACTTACATGTCAACTTCATTGAATGTGGTCAGCATTGCAAATGTGTTCTAGGAATCCTTCAAACGGTTGGCAATGCGCTTCCTGAGCCTTGGCATTGGCACCTGCAGTTATCATTATGGTGTTTATCATTGTAAAAGAACATAAGAGATTCCACTAAAACTAATCCTATGCAACTTTATCGTATAGAAGATTATACTTACCCGCCGCTCTCGTTCTTTTGGAGGAAGCTGTGGTTCTGTAGGGGAGGTTTTTGAAGGAGTTGGCTTTGGTGCTTGCTTCTTCGGAGGTTCAACTTTTGGTGCTTTCGCTTCAGACTTTGATACAATAGAACTATGGTGCCTGGAGTACCGAGTATCCCCTTCGCTAGCAATATACTGAAAACCAATGGCATCAACAAAATCAGCATTTTGCTACACTACCAGTAAAAGGTAAACCATGATAAGAAGAACAAATGGAAGTCGAAAACAGAAAAATGATTCACCTTTTCAAGAACACCAGCTTCAGGACTAGAAACATCAATGGTGACCTGGAATACAGAAGGAAAAAAGTATGTTTAATTCTACACGCACTCACTTTGACATATAGAGAGAGCATATTACTCATGGTACATTGTCCGATAACAAGAACTTTACACGAGATATCATTAACACTTGAATCATAGAGACTCCACGTAATCGAAGCAAAGGGGTAACTCATAAAATGCGAATTCGGTACAATAAAGAAGTGAGAAACTAAAAAGTGTGTCATTAATTATAGACAAGACTACAAGAGAAAATGTAGGGGGAGCTCCAAGATGAACCATGGGTGCTCAATAATCAATGAAGAACACACGGTAGTGCAGCAGGAAACTTTCAAGTTATTCTCTGTCCTTGGTCAAACAAATTATACAGTAGCATTCGGGAACAGCTATAACTTAACATTTTATCTTAGAATAATCAATGAAAACATCATTTGCATAGATCATGAAGTACACACGATGAGTGCAGCAGGAAACTTTTAAGTTATTCTCTATCCTTGTTCAAACAAAACATACAGTAGCATCAGGAAACATCCATAATTTAACATTTAATTTTAGAATTAAGGCTGATACCTCTCAGAGAGAGAACTAAGGTACAATAGTTTCCTTTCTACACATATCAATATTGGTTATAATACCAACTATTATTACAAGAAAATGAATCAGATTAGAACTTACTGATGATATATCTGATGATCATCACAGCCACTAAAGGAAATAGCTTCCCCAGATACCAGATAATGGCCTGTAATATTCCCATACATGCATACTACCCAGTGCTGTAACAAAATGTATAAGGAACTTTAGCTGTAGATATATTACATCGTATATAGAAACAATGGAATGTTCTGTAGACCTATGCTAGTAACATTGCAAATGTTTTGCATATCAGATCATAATATGATACAGTCCACTGCAATAGGCTCTATACCTTGTAGTTTCTGCAAGCTGGACACCTGTGCAAGCATGAGATGCATTTTAGTTAGCAGATATTAAACAATATAGAAACAAATGCGACATTCAGCTGGAAAGAAATGGAGTACCAATAGCATGTTAATAGCTTTTTACACCAGGAAGCAAATTGATGCTTCAGTTTTTTTTACGATATAATTCTTCAAATTTTCGACGGTCAATGTTGAAACTAGTGGATGATATTCGAATTAGGCAAGCAGTGATTTACTTCAATACTATTAGTTATTATTGAAAATTCTCAAGCTCAGGGACAGTTCAATATACTCATGTCTGGTAAGCAATTAGGAATAACGAGCAGTACATCATTACATATTAAAATTACCAACCTAACAAGACCAAAAAATGCTTGGCAGCGAAAAACACAGATTCTGGAACAGCACATAACATGCTGTTGCAGGTTATTGAAATGTTAACAAATCTACTGCAGGTTCTTGTGAGCCAACAAAATCATCATGATCCACTCAGCATTCCAATCAGCATCTATCAGACTCAAAGTAGTTGACCAGGAAGCTAACTTTAGACCAAGGAGGCAGAGCCACTTGAACTGTATACAGTTATGACGTCAATGGAGCTTAAGGGGATTTTTTCTCGAGGGTAAAAAGTTAATGACAGCCTATAATTTCAACTCTGTAGAAACAATGGCTGAATACTGAGTGCCATCTAATACGTTGTTCAAAGTATTCTGGAAGCTTTCACAGAATAATATACTACTAGTTTAATAATCATGTCCCTGTGGAAAACCAATCCAGTTCCTTTCCTAGTCCAAACTCCAAACTCCGAAAGGTCAAACCCTACATGCAGTCAACAATGAGGAGCGTTGAACATGCTTGCCTAACATTTGACGAGCAACATTTCAACATCACTGTAAACAGGAAGTAACAAAATTCATCAGAGGCAGACATCCTCTGCCATCCAGATCCGGATCCAGCATCAGCATGTACAGGAGAACTTGTGTGAAAAAACATCATCGTCCTTTCCGAGAGCAGCGGGGACAATCGGTAACTTGCTAGCGTCAAAACTAGATCAGAAAATTCCACGGAGCAATCTTCATGTAGGAACACATACGTCGGGGGTCGCAGTCAGCTCGCACCAGGATCCTCTTCTGCCAAAAAGGCAGGCAGGGAGCAAAGCGACTAGCACCAGCAGCAACAGCCACCCACATCCTCCCGAACCCCAGACATAAAGAAGCGAACAAAGCACCGCACTAGGCACTATGCAACGGCGGCAGCACCATGGCTGACCATCCACATACAAGAACAAGCAGGCAAGCGAGCACCACCGTCGGGATTCCGGACCAAACGTCGCGATCGAATCGAACCGAATCGGGCAGTACCAAAGCGCGCGCACACGGAGAGAGAAAACACGCGAATCGGGGCAAGGGGGGAGCTGACCAGTGGGCGAAGAACTCGAGGACGACGAAGGGCTCCCGCACGGCCCCGAGGAAGGCGTCGAAGGTGGTGGCGTTGAGGTCGACGGCGGCGTCCCCCTGCGCGGCGGCGGCGGCGTCCTCGCCGACGCCGAGCGACCGGAGGGCGTCCGCCCCTGGCGCGGCCGCGAGGACGAGGAGGACAGCGGCGAGGAGGGCGAGGAGGCGCGCCGACGACGCCATGTGGATCGGCCCTTGGATCTCTGTTTCGAGGGAAGGAAGGAGGGAGGGAGGTGGTGGCGGCGCAGGGAGGCTAGGGTTTGGAGTTAGGATGTGGTGACCGGTTCGGGTGAGGCGGAATAACAGGGAGGAGCGACGGATGCGCGGGACGGTCTGAAATTTTTCCAATTTTTTCCTATCGCGCGCTAGTTTTCCAATTTTTTCCTATCGCGCGCTGATTTCCGAATTTTTCCCTCCACATCTCACTTTTTCCTTACACTCTTTCGTAATTCGTACCTATGGCTGCAGACTGGGACCTATGTCAGAGTTGGCCCCACCGTGCAGTCTGTTGCTAGGTGGTTTTGGTAGTAGTTATAAACTAATTTCAGATAGTCATATATTATCTGCTAAAATTTCATTTTCTCTATTAAAATGGATAGAAAAACGTCTACTAAAATATGAGTTCAGCCCTACTACAAATAGCGATGTGGTAGACACGTGGACATGACACGTATGCAAGACAACTCGAGGTGGCATCTACTCATTCGACAAATATCATAAATAACTAATATGACGATCTGAATTGGTCGTTATCGTCGTGGAAAAACGTCGTAGGCCACTTAATTTTGCTAATGACGTTTTGACCTAAATTGCCAATGATGTTTTTGCCCAATAACGTCACGATTTTCTAGGGTTTTGCCCCCCCCCCCCCGAGTATCCAAAGACGGTCAAAGCATAAATCTATGACATTTTGATTTCCAGTCATAAAAAAAACGTCATATTATGGCAGATTTCTTGTAGTGGCGATGCGCCGAGATTTGTTTGTGTTGAACGTTGGTTATTGTTTATTTCATAAACCCTAGATACATATTTATAGTCCAAGGGACTTTCTAATTCAGGCGTGCACCTAACCGTGCACGGGTAAAACTCTAACTCCTAACAGACACGTATCCTACTATGGTACAGATACACGGGCAATTAGCCCAAACTTGATACACAAGGCCGATTCACGTATTTCTTCCATGTATATTCTTCAAACCCATCTTGATCGCGGCCCACCTCTGACTCGGTCAAATTCTGGTGATAACACATGCCCCCTCTGGTTTTGGAAATGACATTTCCAAAATCATTATGCTTTCTTTCGTCGGGTCATGTCGTGGCAGAGCGTAAACCGCCGAGAATCCTTCATCATGATGCCTTGCCCCTTCCACTTCTCCACGTGGCCTCGCGAAATTTTTCTCGCCGGGCACCACTTCCTCGGAACTGCTCGTGGCATTGAATCTCCCCCATATCCCCTTTATTTAACCGTTTTACACAGTTTGCTTCTTCATCCCCTTCGCATTAGCACCCCAAAAAACCCTCCTCGCGCCACCATGTCTTCTTCCTCCTCATCTTCTTCCGGCCTTTCCTATGGGTCCTCCTCCTCCCGCGAGACGCCGCCGGACATCCGCGCCCCGAAGAATGGGACCTCGGAAGACCACGCCTCCTCCATCTCGGTCCGAAGACGACCGGTCCCCGACCGGCGGGATGAAGATCTTCGGCTCCTCGCCGACGGGGAACTGGAGTCGGAAAGCGAGGACGACCGGTTCCCCTAGGACGGCTGCCCCACCTCTGAAGAAGAGGAAGAAGAAGACGACGACGACGACGACGACTCCCTAGAGGGCTACCCGCCGGCGAAACGCCTCCGCATGTGGTGGGACGACGACAGCAGCGACGATGAAGACGGGGATGAAGCTCCCGTAGAGGGCTACGGGAGTAGCGACGAGGAGCCCATCGGCAGCAGTGCCGATGAGAGTTCCGAGGATGACGACGAGGGCAGCGATGGCCCGTAGATTAGGATCTACTAGTGTAGGCCTTGCAGTAGTAGATTGGTCAATAGACCCTTCTTTTGTTCTTCCTTCTTTGAGCAATCGGCTCTTTCTTTGCTTAATCCTGTTAATTAAAGAAGAAGTTTTCCCAATTTGACTTTGCCGATTTCTTTTAAACCGATTCTCAATGAGCCGATGGCAACGCATCGGTCTCTCATAATCCGCCCTTCCTCTATTCGACCACGGGGTGACTGCGATCTTGGTCAAAACTCAAAAAGCCGATGTCAGCGCATCAAGCCTTCATGAACTATCCTTCGTCCTTTCGAACAATGAATTTGAGTTCCGCCGGATCACCACCCTTGACGAAAATTGCGGCGCAGGACTAGCCGATGGCCACCCAATCGGCTTTCAAAAATAGAGCATCCACCAGGCCAGCTGCCCCCCGAGTCTCAGTCAAGGCGAGAACGGTAATGGATCAGCCAAATGTGCCGCCATTGGCCTCACGTCATAACGCAGAGCCAGCCGATTTCAACAAAATCGGCTCCCCGGAGCAGAGAACCTTCGGGGTGAGCTGCCCCCGAGCTTCTTCGGTCTACTCCTTGCGCCTTGCTGGTCGGATCGGCTCCTTTCCTTTGGCGGATCCGATACAACCCATCCTTAACCCGATCCGCACGTCCGAGGCTGCTCTTGGCATTGGTATTGGTCCATCGAGTCTCTCTTCGTGGCCCACTTCTCGCTCCATCGAGTCACCTCTTGAGTCGATGGCCATGCATCGGCTTTCTATCCTTAAGTCGATGTCTGCTGCATCGGCTGTGCTTAAAATTTTTTGAATTTTTTACAGCCGATTTATGTATCAGCCCCCATACTTCAATACCCATCATCAAAGAATATCTTGGGCTGCTGGGCATTGTAAGACGCTTCTACTGCATATCCTCGTGTTTATCCACCTAGGTGCCACCCCGAGCCGATTCTTTCAAGGGACTTGATGGTATCGGCTCTTCAGGGATTCCCTGTTGGATCGAATGTTGAACCCAGGCAGAATGGATGGTGAGGATAATTTTGGCCGATTGCTGGAATCGGCCTCCACGTTGCTTGCTCGATGAAGGTTTTGTAATGTTCCTCCATAATTTTTTTGGGGCCGATCACAAGGATCAGCCTCGCCACGTTTGCTCATTGATTTGCTCCAGCTACATGGTTAGGCCAGTGGATACGACCAGCCTAACTTCATCCTCTGTCATGTCGATGCGCTCGCCGTCGTCCACCTTGAGTGCATCGTTTAATCCTCGAGCAGTAAACTCCGTTGGGAGGATGAGCACCACGTTTGTGCCAGCCGATGTTTCATCATCGGCTTTCCTTTGCTTGGGGCGCCACTCCATTTTTTGTGGTCGACCCTCTTCGTCCAGGGTTCGCTGAATTTTGGCGGCCGGATCGAGCCGTGCCTTCCTCAACGTGTGCAGGTATAATCTTTCGGCCTTCCTCTAACCCACGTAGACGCTGAACCCTTCGCTTCGGGAACGGCCGAGCCCATCGGGGCACCACCTTGGCCGATGATACTTATCTTCTTCATCATCGTCCTCTAGTTCCTCGAGATCTTCCACCCGAGCGGACTCAAGCATGCTTGTTCCGAGGCGGGAGAGGCCCTAGACGCTTGAACACGGACACGTTAGATGCATCCTTCTTCTTCGTTTGCATTCCGGCGCGTTGCCGATTGTAGGCAATCGGCTCATTCCTGAATCCCAGCAGTGTCTGAAGAAGGGGCAGTCCCAGTGCCTATCCTCGTCGTCTTGCTCCCTCGACTTTTCCTTGGCGTGGCGCTGGTGTCTCTCCTCGTCATGATCATGCCGACGACGTCTCCTGTCGTCCCTAGCCAGACGATCTTCTTCATCATCGTCGTTGTATCGCCGGCGTTGGTCATACTGACTCACATACTTGTTGAGGAGGTGATCGAGAGAGGTCGCCGATATCTTATGTTCTTCACTTCTCCTCTCGTGACGTAGCGCTTGCCGTCGTGGCGGAGCCGATCGCGCGGAGCGGCTTCCTCTGTGTCTTTGCTATGAGAGCAGCTGCCCTCATCTCCATCCTCACCAGAGTGGTGCCCAGGTCCCACCAAGTTGATATTGCACGAGAAATCTGGCTGGCACCCTCCATGGTAACTATACTCCACCATGTTAACGGCGGGGAAGGGGTGTGTGTCGACCTTCATGGCGTACTAGTTGAAAATTAGCCGCCCTTCTTCTATCGCCATTTGGATCTGCTGATGCCACACCCTGCAGTCGTTAGTGGTGTGGGTGAACGTGTTATGCCACTTGCAGTATGGCCTTCCGTTCAGCTCTTGCACCGTGGGGATCTTGTGGCCTTCGGGTACCTTTATATGCTTCTCCGTGAGTAAGAGATCGAAAATCTGCTCGGCTTTGGTCACGTCGAAGTCGAACCCTTTTGGAGGGCCTTGTGGCTTCACCCATTTGCGAGGCCACGGGGCTCGCCGCTCGAGTCCATTCAGCCACTCGCTACCTCTCGATCTCCCGCAGCACCTTCATCCTCGTCCGCCTCAACCGGGGCCACCGCACGCTTGAATTTGTCCCGGTAAACATCCGGGTGGCGCTGTTCATATGCCGGCAGCCTTCGCACCATGTGCGCCAATGAAGGGTAGTCTGCTTGGGAGGCCACGTCCTTGATCGATGATGAGAGACCCACCACCGCCAACTCGATCGCTTCTTTTTCACTTACGTGAACCGAATAGCATCGGTTCCTAATGGTCCCGAAGCGCTGGATTATTCCGACACTCGTTTCCCCGCGCTTCCGTCGTACTTGTGCTAGATCGGCAATGCCGGCCTCGGAAGCCTCCGAGTGATACCGCTCATGGAACCGCTCTTCCAACCGCTTCCAAGTCCGGATGGAGTTCGGTGGCGGCAATGTGTACCACCCGAAAGCCGATCCTGTGAGGGACCGCGCGAAGAACCTCACACGCAGCTCGTCCGATGCTCGAGACCGTGCCCAGCCTGTGCCAAATATCGGCTCACATGCTCGATGGAGCTGGAACCATCCGATCCACTAAACTTTGTGAAGTCGGGGAGCCGATATTTGGGTGGTAGCGGGATCAATTCGTACTCGTTGGGGTACGGCTTGGTGTAGCCGAACGTCTTCCTTTTCGGCATCATGCCGAACCGATCTTTCGAATTGTACAAATCTGATCCGCGGTGATGGCTGAAGGTGTCGAACCCCGAAGATTCGCCGGGTGGCATACTTAGCCAGCCATGCTTGCTTTTCCGGTTCTGAGCCAACTGCAGGAGCTGGGCTCTGGAGGTTTGTCGGAGTGGCGTACTTAGCTAACCACGTTTTGATGCGGGGTGGCCTTCGGACACCTCCACCTCAAGACCGTCAAGTGCAGCCCCGCCTATCGTCGACGCTACACCATGGCCAAGGAGTCCCCCAAGTGGACCAACAACACAAACCCCCGCCATATATGTCAAGGTGAACCCTTTCCTCTCTATGGTCGACCTCAACACCAACTTGAATGGTATGCTACCTCATGCCTATCATCATTGTGTCTATAGGTGCCGACATCGACAAGGACCAAGAGAGAAGGAACTCCCATGGTGCAAGGAAGAGGAGAAGAAGAAGGAAAGAAGAGAAGAAGGAAGAGGAAGAAGACGCGGGAGGAAGAGGCCCAGCCTGGCCGGTCCGGGACCCGGTCGGACCGGACCCACAACCGGGCCGTCCGGTCCCGGGCCCGGTCAACCGGCGCCCAACCGGCGCAAGCAACCTCGTACCGGACGAAGACCGGAAACTTCGCAGCTTCCGGTTTGCGCCCGGTCAACCGGACCCATGACCGGACAGCCCGGTCACAGGCCCGGTCAGACCGGACCCCAAACCGGATCTGACGGGAATGACCCACCAAACTGCCTTAACTTATCCATTCGCGTACCTGTTCGCCCTTGCCGGCCATGTGTGCCTATATAAGTAGCTGGAACCCCTCCTTACCCCTTAGACTTGTTTTGAACTCAAACCTACCTTTGAGCTTAGTCTCCCTTGGGTATCATCCCTCCGTAATCAAGGCACCTTGGTTGTTGACTTAGATCTTGTTGAAGGAGATTCTAGTACTTGTTACTCTCTCTCCTTCCCCAAGCTCTTCCTCTCCAATCCCAATCTCTCTCCGGGAATTCTACCGCGTGTCTCTTCCTCGGAGATTCTATTGGCGTGGTCCATCGAGCCACGGAGGTAAGCATCGGGTGTATCGGGTTGGTGTGCGTGCGTGAGTCTCGGAGTTCCTCGTGCCCATCGTGTTCTTCGTGTTCATCGCGTTTTCCCATCTTCCCCCTTGGTTTCGAAGTCAATCCGCGAGATCGGGCCACACACGGGGTCTTAGACCTCATCATATGGTATCAGCAGCTTTTGGTTTCCGCGGATTTGACCCTCCACCCACCCGATTTCGTCCCTAGAAATTTTTCCAAAAAATCCCCAAAAATAGCCCCAAATTGCCTCTTGACCGATCTGTGATTTGGTTGCGTTTTGAGTGGTTTTGGTCCGTGGATTTGGTGTTGTTGTGCTTGATCTACTATTTCCCCAACTTTGAGCCTCCAATTCCATCGTTTCCCTTCGATTTGGTCGATTTGGTTTTGGTTTGGGGAAGAACGGAGAGAGAAAGCTTCAAATCGTGAAACCCGGTTTCCAGCCGGTCAACCGGACCACAGACCGGACGACCCGGCGCAGAACCCGGTCCGACCGGCCGGCCAACCGGACACGCCGGTCCAGGCTCCGGTCCAACCGGGCCCCAGACCGGGCGCATCTTCGCGCCCCCTTCGACCTCGACATCCGGCGATCTCCACCACCACCACCACCACCACCACCATCGCAGGTATAACTTGCAGCTTTCACCTTGTAACCCCTCTTCCTTTTGCGATCTATCCCATTGAGCATTGCTTGTCTAGTGTTGCGAGACATTGCACGTGGCCCCGCATTGTGAGGTGTGTGTGTCGTGTTGAGTAAGGCATCCAAGCAAACACTCGTGTGGCAAGATAGCAAAAGCGAGGCTAACGCTAACATAGTGCGTGAAAAAGCCCCAAAAACACAAAAAGAGTGCGAGTAGCACCATACATCCATACATCCATACATCCATACGCCCATACATACAAAAGTGTCCAAGTGCCACCAAAGATACAAACGAGTGCAAGTGCCACCATATACAAAAGAGCAAAAGCTTTTAAGCAAAGAGAGATACGAGAAGAGAGGCCGCGTGCGAATCTAGTTGTCTCTTCCTTTGCAACCGAAGCTTTGCCTCTCCTTGTGTTAGTGTGACACCGAGCATCCGTACATACACTTTTCCGCTCACTTTTGGTTGCACTAACCCCGCTTATCTCGTGTGTGTGTTCCACAACTTTTCCGTGTTTATAGTGATCTTCACATTGACATTTGGATTTTTGGACCTTACCCACTTTTAACAACATACTCGATCTTGGATTTGTCTTTTGGCTTTCCACAACACTCGCCTAACACCATATTTGCTAGCTTTTGCGTGTGGTTTTGCGTGTGTCCCCGATACACTTGATCTTACTTTTGGCTTGGTTGATTGCCCCAATACTATCTTACATTGGTAAGAGTGCGAGGTAGTCTCCTTCCACTAACATACACCATATAGATCTTGTCGTGCTAACATGTATAGCGACGAAGAAGATACGGAGGAGTACACGGAGCACTTCGAGGAGGATACCTCTTCAAGCACCGCGGATGTGGAGGAACATGTGGAGCTCTACTCCGACTATGGCTCCGAAAGCATCACCGACATCTCCGACATCGAGGAGCTCGACAACGACCATGGCTCCCCAAGCATCATCGACATGGACGACATGGTGGAGCACCACCTTGAGGACGACTTCGACGAGCTCTACATCGACAATGGCTCATCAAGCATGGACGACATGGTGGAGCAACGCCACGCCTACGACATCGACACCATGGCGGAGCCTCACCTAGTCACCTACTTGGCCAATGGAGCTACATATGAGGATAGAGGACCTCTACGATGGCACCATCATATGGATCATCAAGAGCGTCCTCACCATGATCGTCATCGACACTCGTCTACGAGCTCCACAAGGCGCCACCATGAGAGTGCTTATGCACAAGATCGTCGACTTCAAGTACACCATATGGAGCATCAAGAGCGTCCCCATCATGAGCGTCATCGACACTCTTCTCCAAGCTCCACAAGGCGCCGCAAGCAACATGCCAAGTCGCATGAGCCATCATCTAGGCATGGCAAGGACCGTCATCGACATACGTCACCACATGAGCTTCGCCGCCACAAGCCACTTCATGATCACAATCGACCAACATCTTCCACGAGTCCTCGACGACACCACTCAAGCCATGGTGATGATGCACGAAGACGAGAGCCTCGATATGAAGGCGACAAACACCATGATAGGGTGCCTACCACTCCAAGGATGGCAAGTGCACATCGAGCATACGTTCTTCATGAGGCGACTTCCACCTCTTGTGCCACCACCACAATGGCCTCTACCTCGTCACGTGCCTATGGACTCCGATGCTACAAGTGCAAGCAACAAGGCCACCCTCCACGGGAATGTCCCAATCTCCTATGTGAGGTGTGCAAGGCCAAGGGTCACGTGGCATGGCAATGCACAACGCCAAGTGCCAAGACGCTCTACTTCGACAAGCTACAAGCACAAGTCCCCAAGATGCCTATTGCGCCAACACTTCAAGATGAAGATTGCCAAGGTGAACTCAAGGGTGAAATTGAGACGAGCCTAGCTCTCGTCAACACTACGGCGCCACCGCTTGAGGATGACTTGGGAGGCGATGGAGTTGAGCATGATGACCATGGGATTCTCCCTTCACCAATGGAGGCGCATGGAGTTGAGATGGTTGAGCATGGGAATTTCCCTTCAACCAAGGAGGCGCACGGAGATGAGAAAGTCGAGCCTACTCCCCCATGCTTGATCGATGAGTTTGTACCAATCCCATGTGAGCGTGAGAGCCACTTAGCCCACTTGAGTGAGAGTGATAGTGAGTTGAGTGACTTCCACCCCATATGTGAGTTTGAGTGCTTCCGTTTGGAGGACATGAGTGATACACCAAGCGAGTTGAGAGAGGTAGATGATAGGTCCTTGGAGGACATTGCATTTGCTAACACATTAACCTCTCCCTCTATGGTGTCTTCTTATGTTGCACTAGGTTCCACGGAGGACGAGTTCCCGCTCATGGAGAAGATGTACATGGTGCATGAAGACGATGATATCTCACCATGCTTGCTCCAAGATGGACATGTCGACCACATGGATCCTCCTACCTCTACAACACCTACCTCAAATGAGTCGGCCTACAAAGGTAACAACATAGGTGTTGATGATGCCATGATCCCACTAGTGGACATGATGACTTATGAGTGCATGCATGATCTCGATGATCCATTTGCTACGTCACATGCTACTTTCATTTTCCCATGCGATACTTTGCTTGATAACATTGTTGATCATGTGGAAGTGAAGGCTTGTGATACCATGACCATGCCATGCTATGAGAGCTTCAATTTTTCCACCATTGCTTGCAATATGTCGACCACTTGCTCTTTACCATGTATTGCTTGCAATGATAATGACAAGGATGACATTAGCTTCCGCATGCTTTGCCCCAAATGTTTACACTCTTCCATGATCCTTGCATCCAAGATTGCTAACAATTGCTCTTTCTTATGCTTGGTATGCAAGAATGCTTATTTCATTGTCCACGAGATGGCCCCCATAGCCTTCTCACTTTTTGATGATCATGAGTTACCACATGCCACGAATGCACCTTCATGCCATATGCACTATTGCCATGCATTTCATAATATCTTGCTTGACACTAATGGTGATGTGCACAAGACTTGGACCATCATGATGGATGATGTGTTCATCTACCATGCACACACGCTCTTTGTCTTGTTTATTCCATGTGTAGGTACACGGACGACCACTTCCACCGCTACGGAGCATGAGCTCACGAAACGCGCAATTGAGAGCTACCCCATCAAGGACCTAACCCGCGGGAACCACACCAAAGGGTATGTTCCCACAAGCCTTCGCCCTCATGTGTTTCCAACTTGCCTTGTCGAGTTTCCGGTTTGGTCCAACTCCTCGTCACCCCTTTTGCCTCTTATGCAACATATCTTGAAACATCTTGTTGGCACAATGATTGTTGTATGTCTTGATGTTATCATCATACACTCCGAGAATCTCAAGGACCATGTCATACATGTGAGAGACACCTTATGCATCTTGTGCCACATGTCACACAAAAGTTGCTCTTCTTTGGATTTCTCATTTCATCTTTAGCAATTGAAATGGATGCTTGGACACTTGAGGATACCCATACTTGGCTCACGCCAACCATACTTTCCCAAGCTAGAAGTTTCCATCTCTTTGCCATTGCACATAACAATTTTGCCCAAAATTTTGCCGCCGATACTTGCCTTTTGATTGTTCCATTGGTTTGGGACAATGCTACACCACACATTTTTGACACCTTACAACTCTTACATGCACAAATTTTTGCCCTACCACATTTTGGATACATCGACACTCTTTTGGTTCCCATTTTTGCCAAATGCCTCTTGGAGAAACGACTTGATGCTTCGTGCTTTATTGAGAGCCTCTTGTTCGCCGATCACAAAATTGGCATCCACAAGCTTTCCATTTGCAAGTTGTTTTTCCCAAAGTTCTTCTTCGACCGCGACTTTATCCCTCTACCACAACATGGGACACCCGTCATGGACTACTTCATCGATGAGGAGGAACAAGAGTCGAGGACGACTCTTCCCCAAGGGGGGGGAGATGATGCGGGGTGGCCTTCGGACACCTCCACCTCAAGACCGTCAAGTGCAGCCCCGCCTATCGTCGACGCTACACCATGGCCAAGGAGTCCCCCAAGTGGACCAACAACACAAACCCCCGCCATATATGTCAAGGTGAACCCTTTCCTCTCTATGGTCGACCTCAACACCAACTTGAATGGTATGCTACCTCATGCCTATCATCATTGTGTCTATAGGTGCCGACATCGACAAGGACCAAGAGAGAAGGAACTCCCATGGTGCAAGGAAGAGGAGAAGAAGAAGGAAAGAAGAGAAGAAGGAAGAGGAAGAAGAGGCGGGAGGAAGAGGCCCGGCCTGGCCGGTCCAGGACCCGGTCGGACCGGACCCACAACCGGGCCGTCCGGTCCCGGGCCCGGTCAACCGGGCGCCCAACCGGGCGCAGCAACCTCGTACCGGACGAAGACCGGAAACTTCGCAGTTTCCCGGTTTGCGCCCGGTCAACCGGACCCATGACCGGACAGCCCGGTCCACGAGGCCCGGCCGGACCGGACCCCAAACCGGATCCGACGGGAATGACCCACCAAACTGCCTTAACTTATCCATTCGCGTGCACTGTTCGCCCTTGCTGGCCATGTGTGCCTATATAAGTAGCTGGAACCCCTCCTTACCCCTTAGACTTGTTTTGAACTCAAACCTACCTTTGAGCTTAGTCTCCCTTGGGTATCATCCCTATGTAATCAAGGCACCTTGGTTGTTGACTTAGATCTTGTTGAAGGAGATTCTAGTACTTGTTACTCTCTCTCCTTCCCCAAGCTCTTCCTCTCCAATCCCAATCTCTCTCCGGGAATTCTACCGCGTGTCTCTTCCTCGGAGATTCTATTGGCGTGGTCCATCGAGCCACGAAGGTAAGCATCGGGTGTATCGGGTTGGTGTGCGTGCGTGAGTCTCGGAGTTCCTCGTGCCCGTCGTGTTCTTCGTGTTCATCGCGTTTTCCCATCTTCCCCCTTGGTTTCGAAGTCAATCCGCGAGATCGGGCCACACACGGGGTCTTAGACCTCATCACGTTTGCTTCTCAAGATCTGCTCCCGACGTTCCTCCTGCTGTTCCAGAGGCCCCTGCTGTTGCAGCCTGGTTCGAGAGTGCCCAGGTACTGCAGTCTGGCACGTATGCGCACGTGTATCCGTGCGGGATCTCCTTGGGCGCCTCGGTAGGAATTGGTAGTCACTAGGATCACCACTAATCTTGTAGACGACGTATGCCGATGAGTTCGGCACTTCGGTGCTGCCCATGCGAACGGCAGCGGTGGATGGGACCGGAGTGGCATCTCTCCTTTGTAAGTCCCCGCAGCTGGTCCCGACGGAGAATACCGATGGCTCATGATTTCCTGGATCACGCGCGAGCGACACGCTCCAAAGTGTTCACCAGTGCTCTCGCAGTGGCGGTGCAGCGAATGAGCCACCATGTAGTTGATCTCCCGACGCAGCGACCCGGTGCGTTCTTCCGACGGGGCGGACAAGTCCACTCCATCGAGTGCGCCTTCGGGTGAGAACCCCTTCCACCTCGACGCCGTGGGAGCGGGTTCTCGTGGAAAGAGCCGATGAGGTCGGCTTCGAGGACCGCCTTGATCTCGTCATGCTTCTTCTTGAGCTCGTCGGGCGGATCCTCGTACTTGACCGGAGTGCTTTCCGCCATCTCGGATGTAGATGGCGATGCGGTGGATGTCGAAGATTGTCCCACCGGCGTGCCGAATGTGTTGCGGTCGAAACCCACCGGCGGGCAGCGACCGGCAACACCGTAGAGCCGGGAACAACTAGGGCTGCGGCTGGCCCCGGTCCCTCGGAGCGACGGCCCGCAAAGCCTTCCGGTCACACGTCCGATGCCGTCGCAAGGGCGTGCCACCCGACCTATACCCGGTCGGGAAGGTGTTGGATGATGCCTCGCTTAGTTTCCTGCATGGCATACACGTAAACGTTAAATACGAGCCTCGATCGGCTCTCAGGTTGTCCTGTGAATCGGCTCAAAGAGATGCTTTGTCGCGCCGTTATACTATGCTATCTCAACTTGACTTCAAGATTTTTGGATTAGAAACCATAAAGGAACAATACTTGCATGATGCTGATTTTAAAGATGTGTTGCTGAATTGTAGAGATGGTAGAACATGGAACAAATTCGTCCTCAATGATGGATTTGTGTTCCGTGCTAACAAGCTATGCATCCCAGATAGTTCCGTTCGTCTTTTGTTGTTGCAGGAGGCGCATGGAGGAGGATTGATGGGACACTTTGGTGTCAAGAAGACGGAGGATGTACTTGCTGCACACTTCTTTTGGCCACGTATGCGTCGAGATGTTGAGAGATTTGTGGCACGCTGTACTACATGTCAAAAAGCTAAGTCTCGACTTAATCCACATGGTTTATATATGCCTCTTCATGTTCCTAGTGTACCTTGGGAGGATATTTCTATGGATTTCGTTTTGGGTTTGCCTCGTACACAGAAGGGGAGGGATAGTATCTTTGTTGTTGTGGATAGGTTTTCTAAGATGGCACATTTTATTCCATGTCACAAAACTGATGATGCTACACACATTGCTGATTTATTCTTTCGCGAAATTGTGCGGTTACATGGTGTGCCAAATACTATTGTTTCTGTTCGTGATACTAAATTTCTTAGCCACTTTTGGAGATGTTTATGGGCTAAGTTGGGGACTAAATTGTTGTTTAGTACTACATGTCATCCCCAAACTGATGGACAAACTGAAGTAGTAAATAGAACATTGTCTACTATGCTGCGGGCTGTTTTGAAGAAGAACTTAAAATTGTGGGAAGAGTGTTTGCCTCATATTGAATTTGCTTACAATCGTTCGCTGCATTCTACCACTAAGATGTGCCCTTTTGAGATTGTGTATGGTTTTGTTCCACGTGCACCTATTGATTTATTGCCTTTACCCTCTTCGGTGCAAAATGATTTGGATGCTACACAACGTGCTGAATTGATATTAAAATTGCATGAGACTACTAAAGACAACATAGAACGCATGAATGCTAAGTATAAAATTGCTCGGGGATAGAGGAAGAAAGCATGTTGTGTTTGATGTTGGTGATCTTGTTTGGTTGCATTTGCGCAAAGATCGTTTTCCTGCATTGCGCAAGTCTAAGTTAATGCCCCGTGCCGCTGGTCCTTTTAAGGTGTTACAGAAAATAAATGATAATGCATATAAACTTGAGCTTCCTGCAGAATTGGGTCCGGTAAGTCCTACATTTAACATTGCAGATTTGAAGCCTTACTTTGGTGAAGAATATGAGCTTGCGTCGAGGACGACTTCAATTCAAGAAGGGGGGCATGATGAGGACATCCCATCTATTGATACAACCGCTGTGCCTACAGCCATACAAATACAAGGACCAATCACTCGAGCTCGTGCCAAACAACTTAACTATCAGGTACTTTCGTTTCTTGGAACTGTTCCTCACATACATGAGAATATGATGCTGCCTAAATCAGATATGTTTGTTACTCTTAGGAATGATGGACCTAGCATGGATGAGGAGGACAAGAATTGGAGCATGATCACACATGGAGGAGATGGCAGCAAGCACTTGAGGATTGAAGATGACGCCACAAGTGGAGATTTCAGAACTTTGAAGCCACCATAAGAAGAGATGAAGACATGGACGAAATATAGAGTTCTCTACTTCATAATTTCGTCCATAGCATAATATGGTGCTGCGTCACCTTTAGATTTGGGCCAGGCCCATGTCATTTTCGCTGGAATTAAGTCAGCCACTTTTTAGAGTCCGTATTGAAGGGGGAAAGGCCTTCTAGGGTTTGGTTCGGCCACCATACGTATGGCTGGTCGAAACCCCACCTTTTCCTCCTTTAAATACCCCCATAGCCGTCACGTTTAGACGCGGATTTTGATTAGACTAAAAGTTAGCCACTGTTGCAACTCTCGTGTACTTCTTTTGAGGCCAACGCCCAGAACAAGACCGACTATTCGGAATCCCACCTTTTCAATAAAGCTTTCATCTATATCCGCAATAATTCTGATTGCATTATTAGTTCTTACTTGTTCTCGATTTCAGGTAGGAATTAAGACCCTCGTCGGTCAGGCTGATCGTGCATCCGCAAGATCAGTAACTCCCGGAGATTGTCCTAGCGATTGCATTGGCGCACGAGCTTTGCACGTGTAGTCGGATCGTCAAGCACGAACTCCACCAACAAATCGATTTATCTTCATCTCATCGAAAGATCGGACACTTTTGCCCTATCACTAATTATAACCTAAACGTACACCCTAAACCCTAAACCCTAAACACTAAACCCTAAACCCTAGACCCTAAACCCTAAACACTACACCCTAAACCCTAAACACTAAACACTAAACCCTAAACCCTAACCCTAGACCCTAAACCCTAAACCCTAAACCCCAAACCCTAAACCCTAAACCCTAAACCCTAGACCTTAAACCCTAATTAACCCTAACCCTAACCCTAAAACCCTAGCTAGATAACCCTAAACCCTAAACCCTAATTAAACCCTACATATATATAGGCCAACGACACTTCATTGCACATCAAGCAGGCGACCAACTAATTAGCGCTGATAAATTAATTAACTTGAATTTTGACAAGTTCTCTCGAATGAAAACACATTTGATTAAGTTGCCTCATAATATATATACAATTAGTGTGCATGCGCGCATGTCATACCTTGCACATATAATTCGTGCATATATTTCAATATATATCTGAACATATTCTTGGGGATATATATATATATATATTTCAATCTCTCTCTCGATCTATATATCGTTGGTGGCCAAAAAACACACTTATATACGCATGCACTTAATTTATGCGCAAAGGCACGGGTGCCTCTAATAATGTGTAATGTGTGCACTCGATCGATGATCCCTAAACCTTAAACCCTAAAACCCTAATCCCCAATCCCTAATTATACCCTAAACGTACACCCTAAACACCCTAAACACTAAACCCTAAACCTAAACCCTAAACACTACACCCTAAACCCTAAACCCTAAACCCTAAAACTAAACCCCAAACCCTAAACCCTAAACCCTAAACCCTAAACCCTAATTAACCCTAACCCTAACCCTAAATTAAACCCTAGCTAGATAACCCTAAACCCTAAACCCTAATTAAACCCTACATATATATATAGGCCAACGACACTTCATTGCGCATCAAGCAGGCGACCAACTAATTAGTGCTGATAAATTAATTAACTTGAATTTTGACAAGCAGTTCTCTCGAATATATGAAAACACATTTGATTAAGTTGCCTCATAATATATATACAATTAGTGTGTGCATGCGCGCATGTCATACCTTGCACATATCATTCGTGCATATATTTCAATATATATCTGAACATATTCTTGGGGATATATATATATTTTTTAATCTCTCTCTCGATCTATATATCGTTGGTGGCCAAAACACACACTTTTATATACGCATGCACTTTATGCGCAAAGGCGCGGGTGCCTCTAATAATGTGTGTGTGCACTCGATCGATGATCCCTAAACCTTAAACCCTAAAACCCTAATCCCTAATTATACCCTAAACGTACACCCTAAACACCCTAAACACTAAACCCTAAACCCTAGACCCTAAACCGACCCTAAACACTACACCCTAAACCCTAAACACTAAACCCTAAACCCTAACCTGCACTTTGTGCGCAAATGCATGTGCCTCTAATAATGTGTGCGCAGTCGATCGATCTAGTTTTGATTAATCATAGCACACAAATAAAGAAGTTGTATTTGAATCCACACAACCCTATAAAACACATAGCCCTAACATGGCCTAATTAATTGACCCCTTCTCTCTAGCTAATTAGTGGAAATTGCACAAAATCAAAAGGGGTCCCTCACTAATTATACATATATATCTAGATTGTGATAAAATTTTGCCCCATATTTGGTGGATGGGTGCATCTTGGCATGTAAAACAATTAATGTTTGCAAATGGCGTTGTCAAAATTTATGTACAAATGATTTCTTTCCATCCAAAGTGCATAAAATGGGAGTTTTAATGAAGAAAGTACAAATAAAACAGCTCAACATGCCTCCACACCCCGATTTTCACACGAAGTAGAGCATATTTAAAGGATAATTCCGAGTTTTACTATTTTTCAAGCAACTTTGCTAATTTCCACCCACTCACATGACTTTATGTCGATTTAACGAAAATAGGGCGAATTTAAACTACATGGGCGGGATAGTTTGAATTGTGCGCGCGGCAAAGGGAACGGCCTATTCCTCAACCTTGTGCACGGCAAATTACACACGCAACTCCATTAAACACCACCTACCGGGCGGCCCGGCCGCATGACCCGCCACCCACCCCTACACAACTTATCCCCGTCCGTGCGAAGAGCTTCCCCTCCCCGTCCCGTCCGTGCGAAGAAGAAGCTTCCCCTCCCCGTCGTTCTTCTCGAGACGCACCGGCGGTCAAGTTGATCCACGGTAGGGCTGCTATCTCTAGCTCAATCATGCATCGGGCAAGACGGCCTAACGATTTATATTTTCTTGATGTTGCTAAAAAAATCGTCAGTTTGCTCGAACTAATTGGCACTTTATAGTTTTCCGCTCGATTTGTCCTCGATCAATTTTTTCATTTGCGTGGGCATATAGAGTCAGTTCTGCACACGATCCGTTAATTTGCTGAAATGCCATGGCAGAGTTTTGTACACGATCTGTTTGCTAAAATGTCGATGGGCATTTTTTGTTTTGTACTCGACATGATTGCTGAAATGCATAATCATGTAGTATAGTTTTGTACTCGATGGATATACATTTCCTACTTCGCCTTAAAAATTAATCACCAACCATTGTATCTCATAATTAAACAGATGGACAGAACTTGGATACTTGCATGGACACTTATGTTCCCCTTCATATATAAATGGTGTTCAACCCTTTATGGGGTTTATTAGAGCTCATGAAGGTCACAACCTGGACGTGTATTGCCCGCGCTGCACATGTATGAATGGTGAGAAGAGGCCTCACCATGTAGTGGAAGATCATTTACACATTTTTGGGATGGACCGCACATATGTTAGGTGGGTTTATCATGGTGAACCATATAATGATCCTTCGGCGGGAGAAGCGAGATCTTGCTCACACTTGCATGTCTGTCGGCATATGTAGTTAATTATTTATATTGATGCTGCCGCTGTTTCGATCAATAGTTTGCATTGCTTGTGCAAGGTTCCGTACTCAACTTTAACTTGTTGCGGATGGATGGACGGGAAGGAGAGAAAAAGCGCTTGCTTCAGGAAACGGGTTTCAGCTACGGGACATGTGCTTGTGCCGGATGAGAAGGTAAATATGTAAAACGACATTTGTTCGAGGTTGCATCCCTTAGATGTTTGTCTAATCCGGTTGATGTACTAATTGCAGAAGCATAGAGTTAAAGAGGTCTCTCAGTTTGATGGGAGATTTGAAGATGAATCTCAGTTTGATGCACCTGTGGATGGTACTGATGACGAGCCTTTCATAGACGAAGGTCCTGCACCTGACATTATCCAGCCTACAGAAGGAGGCCGTGGACCGAGTACACAGCTTTGCGTTGAAGTGGATGCACGCCCAGAGATCATCAGGGGCGTCCGGGTAGTCTCAAGACCACCCAGCCCTGATGCACCTGTGGATGGTACTGATGACGAGCCTTTCATAGACGAAGGTCCTGCACCTGAGATTATCCAGCCTACAGAAGGAGGCCGTGGACCGAGTACACAGTTTTGCGTTGAAGTGGATGCACGCCCGGAGATCATCAGGGGCGTCCCGGTAGTCTCAGGACCACCCAGCCCTGATGCAAAATGTTGAGCTACTTTATGATTCGTACTCTTATGTTCTGGTGCTGTAGTATGTACTATCTTTGTTATGATTTGTACGCATTTGGCGCTAGAACTATAATTAAGCATTCAGTGGATGATCGCGTTGCAAAATTTGACACCCACACAATCAGTTCATCGTATGAGTAGTAGCACAATTACTTCTACAACCCGATCCTGCCGGCGCATTAATTGGTAGCATGAAACACTTTCGGGCACTCCCCTCCGATTCATATTAATTGACTCAATTTTGTCTAGATATGGATGTATCTATATGCATTTGTTAACTAGACTAACAAACTTGAGTCAGTTAATATGAATCGGTGTAAACCGCCCAAGTCCTCGAGCAGCTAGTTTATTGACTCTGGACTCCAAGCCTCTCGCGGCAAGCCATCGACGAAGCTTTGACCAAATCTTGGCCCGCTTTTTTTTTGCGAATAGCAAAGCTTTGACCAGTTCCTCTCGGGATACAACACGCCGGTGAGCTTGCACGGTTGCCATGAGCACTTTCCGGCGGAACTTCCTCTGCAGCGCCCTCAAGCCGCTGCTGCGCGACAGCATGCAGTGCCTCGAGGTGGACGAAACGGACGAACTCGGGATCTCAGGGCGGGGGGTCCGCCTCGTCCCGGAACGATCTCCAGCGGGTTAACGAGGACATGCATGGTGGCCAGGGGATTTGGGTTTTTTTGTTGTTGTTTGAGCTTGGGATTTGGGGTTTTTTCGGATAGGGGAGGAGGAACCGAGGAAGAGGAAGGAACAGCCCGCGTGCTTGGCGCGTGGCAGTGTGCTTGAATTTCGAATTTTTGTGAAATATTTCATTTCCCCGCTACAATTCGGGGGTTTTCTTGACGCGCCAATGCGTCCCGCCGGGCAGGTTCAAGTGAATTTGGGGTGCCACACTATGGGCCCCAGTTTCAGTGAGACATGTAATGACTAGTCACATCAGTAAGTTCACTGTATAATAAAATATGTTACCCCTCCCCTTTATGTAGCCCCCCTTGTCTCTCCCGATCGAGTGCCGACAACCGACGGATGCAAGCCGCTAGCTCGATCCCCTCCTTTCGCCTCCACCGTCCAGGCATCCAGCTTGGAGGGGCAAGCTGCATCTAGACCAAGCGTATTAGGTAGTACTCTACTAGTAATGTTCTATCCTTTCTCGATATCGGTTCCTTTTTCCTCACCTCGATATCTTGCTCATCTATTTCCTATTCTGGGCGAAGGGGTGTCTTTCTGGTCACCCTCGCGCTGGGAGTGATTGATGGGGATGGGGTGGGGCGGGGGCTACCTTTGCTTGGATTGGGGTGTTCTTCCTATATTTGTCGACATTTGCAACCCTTGTAGTCTCTGCTGATCCTCAATGTATCTTTTGTCAGCTTGTACAGGAAAGGGAAGACCTCGGTGGTGGTGGGGGGGGGCAATGGAGCGTAAGGCCACCACGCATGTGGGCAGTTGGCTGAGCCTGAGCTGCGTCCCCAGCCCCGCAAAGCAGGTACTCCGTTTGCTTATCCACTCTTTCTGTCTGCATCCTCAATCTGTTCCTGTTCTGGAAAATGCTTAAAGTAGCACATGTCTTCAGCTGTTTGTGCGTAAAGCCTCTGTGACACCATGCTCTATATTCTCGGTATCAAGTTGGTACCTCCAGGTTCCGTGCTGAGGCTATGGGGAACGATAGCGCCCCACCTACTGCAGGAGCATGGCCAGATCTGCAGCACAAGAAGCGAAATGCCACTGCCGAGCTGGGCGGGGACCGCCCGGGGGTAATTTTTTTAACCAACTTACCATGATGTAGTCCGAATCCGATACTCCCTCGGATCCAAATTAATTGACTCAACTATCCGTAGATACGGATGTATCTAGATGTGTTTTAGCTCTAGATACTACTACCTCCATCCCAAAGCTTAGGGCTTATATTATTTTTAGAAAGTCAAACTATACCATGTTTGACTAAGCTTTTACCAAAAATCATTAACATGCAAAATACAAAATTAATATCATTAAATAGGTTGTGAAATATATTTTCCTACGGTATCTACACAATATTATATTTGTTGATAGAATGTTCTAAAATTTTGGTCAAACTTTACTTGTTTTGATTTCTCAAAAATAAATAAGCCTTAAGCTTTGGGATGGAGGTATCTAGACAAAGCTGAGTCAACTAGTTTTTTTTGTCTGTCCATATAGCTAGTGTTCATGATGCAAAAGGCTAAGAGCATCCACTATATGCATTAGTCTATCTCATACAGTAATTCAATATCACTGCTGATGTATGCCTTTTGTTTTGCTATTCATATGCAGACTGAAACTTTAGGGCCTTTACTCAAAAGGAAGATCAAAACTGCGGCTGATCAGGCTGCCAGTATGTTGATGCCGCCCCCATCTTCTAAATGCCTCTACAAGCACAAGGCCACGCGCCAGCTGGGTGGTGATCTTTTAATGAATATGGTATATTTTCTTAATCCACAAAACATGCCTTGATTTTTGTCTGTTTATTGTCGGGTTTTTCTAATGCTTGCCAAAAGTTTACAACAACAACAACAACCAAGCCTTTCAGTCCCAAACAAGTTGGGGTAGGCTAGAGTTGAACCCCATAAGATCTCGAAGCCAAAAGTTTAGAAACACCAAATTCGTTTGCTTACAATCATCATACAGTAATGTTCATCTACTCTCTAGTTCCCCTAACCCAACAAAAAACGATGTTAATTACGATTTTTAGATTAAAAGAGCACCATTAGGCGCTGTTAATTACGACTTTGAGATTAAAATGTCATTTACAATTGCTAATTACAATTTTGAGACAAATGATTAGTTTAACCTCGACCTTTCTGCTCTCCATTTTTCCCAACCGAACAAAAATGTAACCATTCCATTCCTCTGAAATGGAACCATTCCATTCCATGCTGTTTCAGAACCGAACACACCCTTGCATTGTTGTGAACGGTTGTCCATACACAGCCATACCCTTCCACTTACATCCAGCACTATATGCATCAGTCTGTCTCAGAGTCATTCAATATCACTGCTGAGATCTGTTCCCATTCTTATGCGGGCTGAAACTGCTGCGCCTTTACTCAAGTGGATGCAAAATGAGGCTGTTGTGAGGACGATGGTGCCGGCACCATCATCCGAAAACCTCTACAAGCACGAGGCCATGGGCCAGCTGGGTGGTGACCTTTTAATGAATCTGGTATATTTTCTTAATCCACATACATGATTTTATTATTATATGTTTAATTACTGTTGGCTTTGCCTAATGCTTACCAAAAGTTCAGAAACACTGCGTTTGCTTACAATCATCATGCACTAATTTTTCACTTTTCAGTCTGTCGCATCCAGTATATAAACTGTTGAATTCCGTTGGCTTCTTTTGTAATCATTTGCATTGTTGTCAACTGTTGTCTATGCACAACCCTATTCTTCCACTTACATCCCACACTATTTGCATCAGTCTATCTCATAGATTTATTAAATATCAATGATGAGTTCTGTTGCTATTCATATGCAGGATGAAGCTTCTGTGCCTCTACTCAAATGGAAAAAAAATGATCCTGATGAGGCTGCTGTGAAGACGATGGTGCCGCTACCATCTTCTAAAACCTCCTCAAGCACAAGGCCACGGGCCAGCTGGGTGGTATCCTTTTCAGTAAGCAGGTATATTTTCTTAATCCTCATACATGATTTGATTTGTCTGTTTATTGCCGGCTTTGTCTAATGCTTACCAATAGTTCAGAAACACACACAACCCTATTCTTCCACTTACATCCAGCACTATATGCATCAGTGTCTCATAGATTCATTTTATATATCACTGCTGATGTCTGTTGCTCTTCAATTTTCATATGCAGACTGAAACTGCTAAGCCTTCATTGGTCAAAAGGATTGCAACTGCTGTTGATGAGGCATCTGCAGAGGCTGCCACCAAGTTACTGTCAGCCCCACCTTCCGGATGCTTATATAAGCTCAAGTCCAAGGACCAGCCGGGCCGTAACCATCCAAGGGTTCGGGTATATTTTCTTAAGCCACATATACATGCCATGATTTATGTCCGATATTATCACCGGCTCTGTCTAATGCTTTTTGGAATTCGGAAACGCCAAATTAGCATGCTTATATTCATCATACACTAAATTTTGATCTGTTCAGTTTGTAACATAGTGTTATGCACTCGCTTGTCAACATTTGCATTGCTCTGAACTATGCACTTTACACAACCTAATTCTTCCACTTACATTCAGCGCTACGCACCAGTAGTACCTCCCATGTTTCCTTCACCACCCCGATGCCGAGCTTGCGGGAATATGGCGGGCCCATGTACATACCCCGCATATAACACCTCCTATGGCTCTATCTACCTTTCTAATAACTCCTTCACAGAGTTACAGGTATGAATTCTCAGTGGTTTAGCATGAATTGGCATATAGTAAAGTCTTGTTTTTAGTCTTCCTGCTTCTTACATTAGTATCAATTTTCACATGCAGACTGTACCTTGTGAACTTCGTCCAATGATTAACCAGATGTGTCCGCATGAAGGGTCTTTCACTATGCATGGCAATGGCAAATTGATGAACACCTACACGGTCTATGAGGTGTATGTCTACAAGACGCAAGCCATCACATATTTGTATGGACATGATTGGAGAAAGTTTGCTTTTGACTACGGTCTGAAGAAGGGCGACGAGCTGAGGATCAGAAACTCAAACGGGCTGATATACGTAACTGCTTACAGAGTTGGAGACACTTTGAAATATATATTATGTAACTTTTTTGTACTCATATCCTTTGATTACTGCATTCTGAGCAGTTGTTCTAAACCATTCCGTCTGTTCTAGCTTGCTGGGTTTAACATGATCAAAGTTACAGATCCCCTGATGGAACAGGAGAGGATGTCACAAAGGGCACCCACACCAGCACCGGCACCGGCTTCCCACTCTCCTGCATCAGCACCGGTTCCTATACCAGCTGTGTTTACTGCATCTACCCAGCAGGCTCCTGCATCAGCACTAGTTCCTCTAGCTGCACCGTTTACTGCACCTGCCCAACAGTCTCCTACATCAGCACCGGTTCCACTAGAGGCACCGTTTATTGCACCTGCCCAGCAGTCTCCTGCATCAGCACCAGCTCGTGTACCAGCCCAGGCAACTGCACCTGCCCCGACCGGATCACCGAGGTCTCAGCTCATTGCTGTGGCCACCCGTGTGGTGACCAGGACGCATCTGAAGGCTATGTTCGTGAGTATATGACAGCATAAATGCTCTTATCTTGATGTCTTCTCTACTCAAAGTCTCACATGGTTCAGTCTTCAGTGCATTGGTGCCATTGACTAATTTTTGGTGGTATCTCTTGCTCTGAATCAGAAATTGCCTAAAAGTATCTCCAAGGATGTCAATGCTGGCCGAAGGGGCAAGATTTCTCTCGTCATGGAGAGTGAAGGTCTCACCGTGGAGGGACGGTACTCCGTCAGTCCCACAGATGGCCGCTTGGGTGTTACTTCCAGGTGGAAAAAGTTCATTGACGGTGCCAAACTTCGCATTGGATCAAAGTTGAAGGTCAAGATCTTTCGATGCCGCTGTGAGATGCTGGTCATAAAGTTTGCGGTTGTCTAGTTCTGTTGTCCCATGAGCCCTTAGCAAATGCATTTGTAGTTATACTTATATAAGGTTATCTTATATGAACTGCTAATTAATTGTATGGGTGGTAAAACTCTAGCAAGCTTTTGCTCTTAGCAAGTATGTATGTATGATCAGCTATTATGATAACTAATGTTTGTGTTCATCTTAATTTGCATTTCTATTTTGGCTGACCTGTTAGAGAACTATCAGATTGAATCCACAACATGATTCAAATAGATTCATTACACCGAGCCACATGTCTTGACCTTGCTATACACTAGTTCCATTAATTAGTGCAAGAAGGCTTACCTGAGCTGCCTGAACCACGGCAGATTCGAATCCACCTTAGCTATCTAGCTAGAAATACAACCTTTGCAGAAAGAGGATTTGCAGTATGGGGAGGCTGACACTGGGGACCCATGAGGCAGCAGCGTTGTCAACGTTTTAAAGGCGGCAGGAGATCGAAACAAAAAAAATAAGCCAAAAATCAGTTGGTAAACAAAATCCAAGAAATGAAACATTTACCTTTCTGAGAGGATGACATGCGGGACCCATGAGGCAGCAGCATCCTCAACTATTCCAAGGCGGCAGGGGATCAAAATAAAAAAGGAAATAGCCAGAAATTAATTAGGGTCAAAAATAAATCTATCAAAGGAAACCTTTATTGTTCATAGAGGATGACATGTGGGACCGACCTGCCAGCTGCGTCGTCATCGTTTCAAAGGGGGCAGGGGATCAAAAGAAAAAGGCAAATAGCCAGAAATTAGGGGTAAAAAACAAATCCAACAAAGGAAACTTTTATTGTTCACAAAGGATGACATGCGGGACCCATGAGCCAGTAGCTTCCTCAACGTTTCAAAGTCGGCATGAGATTGAAAGAAAAAGGAAAGTGACCAAATATGAGGAGCCAAAAATAATCCAAGAAAAGAAATTTTATTGTACATAGAGGATGACATGCGGGTCCCTTTTTGCAGCAGCGATCTCAACGTTTTCAAGGTGGCACAGGACCAAAAGAAAAATGAAGTAGCCAGAAATCAGGGGGTGAAAAAAATCCAATAAAAGAAAGATTTTAATTGGGCTGCATTTGGACATCTGGGCCTTCGAACTATCCTGCTGGGCCTTTTGACTCGTACAATTTCAGCCCACTCCAAAACAGGAAAGTTCGGATTTTTCTAAAAAAAACAGGAAAGTCCTATGCTTCGCAAAAACACAAAACAAGGAGATTCAACATATAAGTTTGTTTATGTAAAAATAAAGATTTAATTTATCCATTTGCAATAGCTCAGAGCGAAATACACTGTTTATTGTCTGCAAAATAATCAAGATATCACATGTTTCTTGTACGAGGAGGCTGACATCGGGGACCCATGAGCCGACGGCGTCGTCAACGTTTTAAAGGCGGCAGGGGATGGAAAGAAAAAATAAACCAAAAATCCGTTGGTAAAAAATCCAAGAAAAGAAACATTTTCGTTCTGAGAGGATGACATGCGGGACCCATGAGGCAGCAGCATCCTCATCTTTTATTGTTCATAGAGGTTGACATGTGGGACCCGTGAGCCAGCAGTGTCCTCAACGTTTTAAAGGCTGCAGGGTGATCGAAAGAAAAGATAAGCCAAAAATCGTTTGGTCAACAAAATCCAAGAAAAGAAACATTTACCGTTCTGAGAGGATGACATGCGGGACCCATGAGGCAGCAGCATCCTCAACGATTCCAAGGCGGCAGGGAAATATCCAGAAATTAATTAGGGGTTCAAAATAAATCCATCAAAGGAAACTTTTATTGTTCATAGAGGATGACATGTGGGACCGACACGCCAACAGACGTCCTCATCGTTTCGAGAGGGGCAGGAGATCAAAAGAAAAAGGCAAATAGCCAAAAATTAGGGGTCAAAAATAACTCCAAGAAAGCAAACTTTTATTGTTCGTAGAGGATGACATGCGGGACCCATGAGCCAGCAGCTTACTCAACGTTTCAAAGGCGGCATGAGATCGAAAGAAAAAGGCAAGTGACAAAATATCAGGAGCCAAAGATAATCCAAAGAAAGAAACTTTATTGTACATAGAGGATGACATGCGGGTCCCATTTAGCAGCAGCGGTCTCAACGTTTCAAATGCGGCTTGAGATCAAAAGAAAAAGAAAGTTGATTGTACATAGAGGATGCCATGCGGGTCCCATGAGTCAGCAGCTTACTCAACGTTTCCAAGGCGGCACGGGATCAAAAGAAAAAGGAAATAGCCAAAAATCAGAGGGTGAAAAAAAATCCAAGAAAATACACTTTTATAGCACATAGAGGATGACATGCGGGTCCCATGAGCCAGCAGCGTTTCAAATGTGGCATGAGATCGAAAGAAAAAGGAAAGTGACCAAATATCAGGATCCAAAAATAATTCAAGAAAAGAAACTTGATTGTACATATAGGCTGACATGTGGGACCTATGAGCCAGAAGAGTCCTCAACGTTTCAAAGGCGGCAGGGGATCAAAAGAAAAAGGAAATTGCCAAAAATCAGAGGGTGAAAAAAAAACCAAGAAAATGAACTTTTATAGTACATAGAGGATGACATGCGGGTCCCATGAGCCTGCAGGTTCCTCAACGTTTCAAACGTGGCATGAGATCGAAAGAAAAAGGAAAGTGACCAAATATCAGGATCCAAAAATAATCAAGAAAAGAAACTTGATTGTACATAGAGGATGACATGCGGGTCCCATGAGTCAGTAGCTTACTCAACGTTTCCAAGGCGGCAGGGGATCAAAAGAAAAAGGAAATAGCCAAAATCAGAGGGTGAAAAAAAATCCAAGAAAATAAACTTTTATAGCACATAGAGGATGACATGCGGGTCCCATGAGCCGACGAGGTTCCTCAACGTTTCAAACGTGGCATGAGATCGAAAGAAAAAGGCAAGTGACCAAATATGAGGAGCCAAAAATAATTCAAGAAAAGAAAGTTTTATAGTACATAGAGGATGACATGCGGGTCCCATTTAGCAGACAGCGGTATCACCGTTTGAGAGGCGGCGGGGATCGAAAGAAAAAGGCAAGTGACCAAATATGAGGAGCCAAAAATAATTCAAGAAAAGAAAGTTTTATAGTACATAGAGGATGACATGCGGGTCCCATTTAGCGGCAGCGGTATCACCGTTTGAGAGGCGGCAGGGGATCGAAAGAAAAAGGCAAGTGACCAAATATCAGGAGCCAAAAATAATTCAAGAAAAGAAAGTTTTATAGTACATAGAGGATGACATGCGGGTCCCATTTAGCGACGAGCGGTATCACCGTTTGAGAGGCGGCAGGGGATCGAAAGAAAAAGGCAAGTGACCAAATATGAGGTGCCAAAAAAAACTCCAAGAAAAGAAAGTTGATTGCACATAGAGGATGACATGCGGGTCCCATTTAGCGGCAGCGGTCTCAACGTTTCCAAGGCGGCAAGGGATCAAAAGAAAAAGGAAGTAGCCAGAAATCAGGGGGTCAAAAAAAATCCAAGAATAGAAAGAATTTTTGTTCATAGAGGATGACATGCGGGACCCATGATCCTGCATCATAAACGGCTCGATCGGAGAGCGTTGAACGAGATGGCGCGATCGAGAAAAAAAACAATGCCAGAGAGGCTGCCATCTGGGCCCTACATCCCTCGGCGGTGCGGATTTGCGTTGACTCGGCCGGCGAACCCGAGATTTCGAGATGCACCACGTCCCGGGCCATCATACGCCACGTTTTGGCCGTTTTCGTCGGGCTAGGTGGCCTCAAAACGAGAAAAAAAACGTTTTGACATGCACAACGGAGAGACCAAAAATCGTCGGCCATGGTACACTAGCAACCACGGCGCGACTTCAACTTCGTCGGCCATGGCAACTTTTCTTGTAGTGTACATTTTCTCCAGTCCCACTCGTATTATTTTCCAAACCCTTTGGAAAACTATTTTATAAACCAAACTTCCTTTAATGCCAAGCAGCTTCCCTACCTACGTCCATAACCGCGGACATGGATATTCGAATAGTTTTACACTCTGCAGAGGTTGTACACTTTCCACGCAAGATCCGGATACTTATCGTGTGGGCATCATCCCCACATACCAACATATGCCACGACAAGCACCCGATCGTATTTTTTCGCTTGCTCGCTGACATAGGCATCCCCAATGGGCCTGCCGAAGAAGGTACTTGGGGTTTACTGAAGGCCCATGACCCGAAGTTTATGAAGCCTGGAAGCCCAGTTATGTAGTTTGGAAATATAGAGTTGTATTAGGAATAATGATTTGTAACTATTACGGGACGAACTCAAAGAGTCTCCCGAACTTTGTAACTTGTATATCACGAAACCCTCGGCTCCGCCTCCTATATAAGGGGGAATTGAGGGACAAAGAAAGCATCGATTTCATTGTCAACACAACCCTAGTTTTTAACAGTCGAGTACTTTTCCGGCTGAACCTTCGAAATCTACTTGCCCTTTACTTCCCTGAAAACCCTAGTCTACAATCTGTAGGCATTGACAAGTTAATCCCTTGTCAATTGGCGCCGTCTGTGGGAATTGAAGGCGACAAGGAGCTGATCTCGATGGCACGCTCAACATCGTCGACATCTTCGGTGGTAAGCAACACGATGGACAGAGGTAAACAGGTCGAAACTGATCTAGTCGATTTTGTTCCTCACCCGCCCTCCCGTGTGGATGCATATGCGTATCTGGAGGAGCCTATGGAGATGACGTTCGGGAGGTTCCACTTCCGCGTCGGAAAAGAGGGATCACATCGTATCGAGATTCCGATTTCGTCGGGATCGTCGGTGGCCAACTCCGATCTCGCAGAATCATCGTCATCGTTCGAGCTGGGCGCCGAAGAGATATCGTCGCCACGCTTCGTCGAGTCTGCCTCAAGCGGAAAACTCGTCAAGATCTTCGGCAGCATGTTCGTCGGGTGTCGTCGTGGTGAATAGACAGATGCCATGGGATGGCTTAAGTTGGGGCCGAGTTGGACGCTAGAGGATTCGGGGGAGGGTTTTGGATCAGGTAGGATGAACTTCCGGGTGCTTTCCACAAGAACTTGGCCAAGGCCAGAGGTAGAAGAAGAGAGACACAACGATGAACTCCGTTCTAGATCTTCTCTATTCCATGAACAAGGTTACAGGAAGTATCTTACACGCGTCGTTGTATTCTCGTGCGTGAAGGGGAGTGCCCCCTCTCCTTATATAGGGGAGATGGTGGCTTACAGAGGAACAAACCCTAATGGCATCTTTGAACAGAAAAACTACTTTACAAAGATACTTTATAAAAGCTACTTTAATCACAGGTGGCGCCGGTATCTTCTTTAATCGGAGGGGCTGACGTCCTCCGGTTGCTTTTGGCGTCACCTTTCTCTTTGGCGTCAGGGCTTCGTTTAAAGCTACTTTGCTTAGGTCATCTTTGTCTTCTAGCTTCTGAGAGAATCTTTGACCAGCTTTGCTTATACCGGTAGTCCGGTATCTTCTTAGCTCATTCCGGCATGCCCCTCCTTGGGCATACCGGTATAGGTTTCCTTAGCCTAAGTTCACAGTCCGGATTAAACTGTAAACCGGTATCTTGATATGCCAAACCATCCGGGTGTTGCCTGCCAAAACTCACCGGCGAGCAGTGGTTAAGCAACACGAAGAGCCGGGAGACTCCCACGACCGCTTAGTGGGCCCTGGCGTCTCGCGTCGTCCCGCAAGGTTCCAGCACACGTCCTGGCGGTTGCAAGGGCGTGCCACCTGACCTAGACCTGGTCAGGAAGGTGTTGGATTGCTTCGATTAGTCTCCTGCATGGTAGACACGTAAACATTAAATACGAGCCCTATCGGCTCTCAGGTTGCCCTGCGGATCGGCTCAAAGACCGATCGCCCCATGGTTCACGTTGGATTTACGATGACCTGGGGATCCTGCTTGATCAGAACAAAGCTAAACCAATCTACGATAGTTTAGGGTTTTCACCGCATGACCGGAACATCCTACGCGTAGTTGGGCCTAGCAGATACGAAAGATGATGGAAACTATCCCTAAAAGAGGCCTAAAAACCAACGTTAAGTCAATTCCCGGAACATCCCTTATAGGAACGGTAAAACAACACCTAACGCACTACCGGATCATCCAACCCCAGCATAAGGCCTAATCATGCAGATATTAAACTAATCCTTGAAGACCAAGGAGCAACTATAACAGATCGGATCTACTAAGTAACGAACGAGCAAGGTGCTGCCCTTACACCCAGCTAGGTGTAAGGGCAGCTAGATATCGAGGGACGGCATTGCTAAGCAAATAAGCATAAGAAAAGCATCAATGCAAGCCCCTAAACATCTACGGTAAATAGTGCTACTCGCCATCAACAACGCTTCAGCACGAGTAACACAAGGTAATCGAATAAACGTGTACTGCCTAGATCGCAAGATGCGATTTAGGCAGCATGATGCTTACCCGGAAGAAACCCTCGAAACAAGGGGTGGCGATGCGCCTGGTTTGTGTTTGTTGTGAACGTGATTGTCCTCCTTTTCTCGATAACCCTAGATACATATTTATAGTCCAGGGGACTTTCTAATTCAGGCGTGCACCTAACCGTGCACGGGTTAAACTCTAACTTTTACTTTTAAACTAAGATGCGATCTACTATAATTTACAGATACACGGGCAATCTAGCCCAAACTCTTCGCGCAAGGCCACTTCAAAGACGCTCCACGTGTACATCCTTCAAGCCCATCTCAATAACGGCCCATCTCCTGATTTGGCCAAAATCTGGTGATAACACATGCCCCCCTGGTTTTGGTAATGATAATTTCAAAACCACTCTGTTTTTTCTTCTTCGAAGGGTCATGTCGTGGCAGAGCAGAACCGTCGCAGTATTCTTCATCATGATGACTTGCCTTCCCAACTTCTCTGCACGATTTGACAGTTTTGGCACCACATCCTCGAAAACTACTCGAGCATTAAATCTCTACTCTGTCTCCTTTTATTTAACCGCATCGAACAGTTCAATTCTTCATCCCCTTCGCATTAGCACTCCAAAAGCCCTCCTCTGCCACCATGTCTTCTTCCTCCTCTGCCTCGTCGGGTCTTTCCTTCCCATCTTCCCCCTCCCGCGAGCCGACGCCGGAGTGGGACCCGATGGAGGCCCACGAGGCCCACATTCGCCGCGCCATAGAAGACGGGGACGAGTCCAGCCATGACTTCTCCGTCTGGTCTGAGGACGACAAGTCCTCGACCGACGGGGAGAGCGACCTCCGCTTCCTTGCCAACGGGGAATCGGAGGAGGAGAGCGATGACGATCGCTTCTCCTGGGACGACTTCACCTCCTCCGAGGAAGTGGAGGAGGAGGACGACAGCTCCTCCGATGAGCCGCCGGCCAAACGCTTCTGCCCCTGGCCGGGGAACCTCAGCGACTTCGACAGCGACGACGACGCTGACGAGGAGGACGAGGACAACGAGGGCCCTGCCGGCGGCCGCGGCAGCAGCGACGACGAGCCCGCCGGGAGTAGCGCCGACAGCGGCGACGACGGCGACGAGGGCAGCGACGGCCCATAGATAGGATCCTTAGCATAGGATCAGTAGTAGTAGATGGGGCAATGTATCCCCTAGTACTTCCTTTTGAGAGCAATCAGCTCTTTATGTAAGAAATCTCGCTATCAATGAAGAATTTCCTTTATCTTGATTTTGCCGATTTCCTTCATGCTGACCTTGCCGATTGTCAACTTGATCAATGCTCAATGAGCCGATGGCAACGCATCGGTCTCTTACGATAAATTTCGAGATAGATCAATTTAATCACCTCCTCAAACGGTAACCTGCGAACCTTGCTCAAATTCAGATCCCCAAATTTCCAATCGAACAGGTCCAAACCGCGGTCGTGCGAACCCTAGATCTTGGACACGCAAATCCAACGTCCACGAGTGAACCCAATGGCGGAATCATCCAGCTCCAACGTCACAGTCTCTGGCCTGACAGTAATTCTTAACCGCCCCAAGTCACTGAGCGTAATGTTAGATTTAACGGCAAAAACTCCTGAAATAATGCCTGGTCTTATCATTAATTTTAGGTTTCAGACATTCTTCTGCCGCATCCTTCTCTTCCAAATCCCCTTTGCCTTCAGGAGAGCTCTAGGACCGTTGCTGAATCAACTCGAATGCTGAAGCTGATACTTCTGCAGGACAGGCACCACTTGTCCACAAATTTTCTTGTGATAGTTTACAGTGATGTTTATAACCCTGCTTTGTTTCTTTGCGGCTCAGAGCCTATCAATGATGATGGCTCCCTCTTCAAATTCCTCCCACCAGCTCCGGTGGTTCTCTTCTGCAAGAACACACCATCTTTCAAAAAAGTTGTGATGCAGAGCCAGCCGATTCCAACAAAATCGGCTCCCTAGAGCAAAGAACCTTCAGGGCGAGCTGCCCCCCGAGCCTCAGTCAGGGTGAGAACAGCAGTGAGCCAGCCAAATGTGCCACCATCGGCTTCCAAGTTGTAATGCAGAGCCAGCCGATTCCAACAAAATCGGCTCCCCAGAGCAAAGAACCTCCAGGGCGAACTGCCCCCCGAGCCTCAGTCAGGGCGAGAACAGCAGTGAGCCAGCCAAATGTGCCACCATCAGCTTTCAAGACAAGGTCAGCCCCTGAAACTGCTGCCTCTCCAGCTCCCATCAAAACATGGCAGGAAAGCTTATGCCCAAAGAGCCGATGCACTAAGAGGGCTCGGAAGGATCAGCAAACCCCTTCCTCGAACCAAGAAGCCTCGAATGTAATGGCTCTCCAACTCCTCCTAGCTCCATTCTTGTGCTTTGCTGCGCTCAGATCGGCTCACCATCTTTTTTGCAGACTGATGCAACTTCCAATGGGGATGTTGATGAAGTTTTGATGCCCTTCACAACTCTGGACGTGACATCGACCAAGTCGCCACCTTGGCCAAACCCCAGGCAAAAACGCCCCAGCCGATTGATTCGTCATCGGCTGTTCTCATGGTCCTAAGATAGGTATGCTCCCTTTGTTGGACTCACCCTTAACCTGATCTGCAGGCTTATGCTGCTCCTTCGCTTGTATGTTGATCCGGGTTGTGATCCCTCAAACTTGCCCCAGCCGATATTGCAGACAAGTGTCAGCGGCTTAATGAGAAAAAGGCAGCTTTGGACGCCGAAACTGACGCTTCTGCTAGCACTGCTGAACTTGAAGATTTGCGAAAGGAGTTGGAGGTCCTTGAAGAGAGGATCTGAGTCACTAAACAGTTCCATTGAGGAGTTCATCCAGTAGAGCCTCTTGAGTCGATGGCTGCACATCGGCTTTCTATTCTAAAGTCGATGTCTGTACATCGGCTGTGCTTAAAAAATTGTATTTTTGAATTTTTTACGGCCGATTTATTTATGCATCGGCCCCCATACTTCAATGTCCATCATCTCACATATTCGGGGAATATTTCTTGAGCTGCTGACCATTTGACAGCCACTTCAAACTTCGCATCCTCGTGTCTTATCCATCTAAGTGCCCCCCGAGCCGATTCTTTCAAGTAATTGAGGGTATCGGCTCTTCAGGCATCCTCTTTTAGATCAATGCTGAACACAGGCAAAACGTATGTCGAGGATAATTTTGGCCGATTGCTAGAATCGGCCTCCTTTTTCATTGCGATGCTTAATGAGGGTTTACCACTTCTTGGTTTTCTACTGTAGCTACGTGACATGCTTGAGATAAGATTTTTTTGCTTTTTATTTTTATTTTTTGGGGCCGATCGCAGGGATCGGCCTCGCCACGTGCGTCCATTGCCTTGGACCTTGCTACTCTGTCAGGCCGGTGGATAAGACCAGCCTCACCCCATTTTTCGAAGCTTCGATGCGCTCACAGCCGTCCAAACTGATTCCAGAGAGCGGCTCTTGGTTGTCTGCCTCCCAAATATTCATGGCAGCTAGTGATATCTCGATTGAGTCATCTGCCTGAACGACCTCCACTTCATCTCCATCCCACTGTATGATGCATTGGTGCATTGTGGATGGAATGCAACAGTTAGCGTGGATCCAACCCCTTCCTAGTAGGACAACATAATTGCTCTTGCTGTCGACGATGAAGAACGAGGTAGGCATGGTTTTTCGGCCTACAGTCAGATCTACATTCAGAACACCTTTTGCTTCTGATGCTTGGCCGTTGAAATCGCTTAATGTGACGTTGGTCTTGATCAGATCATCATTGGAGTGTCCCAAACGTCGTAGCATGGAATACGGCATTATGTTGACTGCCGCTCCCGTGTCAACCAACATCTTGCTGACAGGCTGCCCATTGATATAACCTCTCAGGTATAGGGCTTTCAAATGCCTGTAGCTTCTCTCTCGTGGCTTCTCAAAGATAACTGGCCGTGGACCGCAGTCGAATTGAGCCACCGATACTTCCTCGTCGTTTGGAGCGCAAAACTCTGACGGGAGTATGAACACCATGTTTGTATCAGCCGATGCCTCTGCATCGGCTTTTGTCTGTTTGGGGCGCCACACTTTCTTTGGCGGGCGCGCCTCCGTCTCCAATGTTTGCTGAATTTTCACGGCCAGATCGGGCCGTGCTTCTCTCAACGTGTACGAGTGCGTGCCTCGGCTTCCTCCGAGGTTTCGTAGCCGCTGCACCCTACGCTTACGAGAATGGCTGAGTCCATCAGGGCACCACCTTGGTCGGTGATATCTATCTTCTTCTTCCTCTGACTCCTCAAAGTCTTCCTCTTGAGACGACTCAGCTCGTTTGTTCTGAGGTGGGAGAGGCCCTAGACGTTTGAACACTGAAACCTCATTTGTTCCCTTCCTTTGCTGTCTGCATTCTGGGCAGTTCTCGATTGTTGGCAATCGGCTCATTCCTGAGTCCCAGCAATGTTTAAAGAAAGGACAGTCCCAATGCCTATCCACGTCTTCTTGCTCCCTTGACCTCCCTCTAGCGTGACGCTCGTACCCGTCGTTGTCTCTATCATGCCGACGATACCTCCTGTCCTCTGCATCAGACCGACGATATCTCTCATCATCTACGTCGTAGCGCCGACGTCGGTCATATTGCTGCTCGTATTTGTTAAGGAGATGCGCGGAGAGTGGCCGTTGATACCGCACGCTTCTCACTTCCTCCTCGGTCGGGTACCGTCTATCATCATATTGGGGCCGGTCGCGTGGATCGGCCTCCTCTTTATCCTTGCCACGGGCGTGGGCTGCTCTCTGCTTTATCTTTGCCATGGCGGCTCACAAGCCCTGCCATGTTGACACCAAAAGTGAACCCTGGCTCGCACCTTATGGAGTGACTAAGGTCCACCATGTTGACGCCAGGAAACGGGCGTGTGTCTACTTTCATGGCAAATTGTCCGAAGGTTAATCGGCCTGATTCTATCGCCATTTGAATCTGCGCGTGCAATACTTTGCAATCGTTGGTGGTGTGGGTAAACGTGTGATGCCATTTGCAGTATGGCCTACCGTTCATCTCTTGCGACGTAGGGATTTTGTGGCCTTCGGTTAACTTCAACTGTTTCTCCTTCAGCAGCAAATCAAAAATCTGCTCAGTTTTGCTTAAATCGAAGTCAAACCCTCTTGGAGGCCCTGGTTGTTTCACCCATTTGCAGGACACCGGAACCGGCGTCCGAGTCCATTCAGCCACCGCGACTTCCTGATCTTCCACAGAATCTTCATCCTCTTCAGCATCGACCAGGCCTATCGTGCGCTTGAACTTGTCTTGGTACAGTTCTGGGTGGCGCTGTTCATACGAAGTCAGTCTCTGGACCATGTGCGCTAACGAATTGTACTCCACTTGGAACGTCAGATCCTTGAGTGGCGCTGCGAGGCCTGCCACGGCCATCTCGACTGCTTCTTTCTCAGATAAATGAACCGAATAACATCGGTTCTTGACAGTTCTGAAACGTTGAATGTATTCAGACACCGTCTCTCCTCGCCTTTGCCGAACCTGCGTCAGATCGGCAATGCCAGCTTCAGTAGCTTCGAATGATATTGTATGTGAAACTGCTCTTCCAGCTGCTTCCAAGTCCGAACTGAATCTGGGGGTAACGAAGTGTACCACCCAAAGGCTGGACCCGTGAGAGATTGGGCAAAGAACCTCACACGTAGCTGCTCTGATGCTGAAACCATGCCCAGCTGTGCCAAGTATCGGCTCACGTGCTCGATGGAGCTAGATCCTTCTGATCCACTGAATTTTGCGAAGTCAGGGAGCCGATATTTAGGAGGCAGCGGGATCAGGTCATACTCATTGGGATACGGCTTGGAATAGCCGATTGTTTTCTTCTTCGGCAGGATACCGAACTGATCTCTCAGGATTGCGCTGATCTGATCCACCGTAGGAGCTGTAGAGGTTGAGCTGTCCGGACTCGTTGTAGTGGCATATTTAGTTAGCCACGCCTGTTTCTCGGCATCCGCTCCGAACTCCCTCTCCGCCGTAACCATCGCTCCTGCTCCGGCAATTCCTCCTGCCGAAGTTTGGATCGCGCGCGTCCAGTTGTTGCAGTCCGGCACATATGTGCACACGTATCCATGTGGGATCTCCTTGGGCGGCTCATACAAGAACTGGTAGTCGCCAGGATCACCCCCAACCTTGTAGACAACGTATGCCGGTGAACCTTGTTGCTGTGGAGCTGCCATTGCGAACGGCAGTGGTGGCCTAGTGTGGAACTGTATCTCTCCCTGGTGAGTCCCTAGAGCGGGTCCTGACGGGGAGTACTGATGCTTCATGATTTCTTGCACCACATGAAGCGCAACGCGCTCCAGAGTATTCACCAGGCTCTCAGAATGCCGATGTAGAGAATGAGCCACAACGTAGTTGATTTCCTGCCGCAGGGCTCTGGTACGTTCCTCCAAAGGGAGAGACAGATCCAAACCCTCGAGCGCGCCTTGGGGTGTGAATCCTTTGAACCTGATACCGTGCGAACGGGTCTTCTCAAAGGAGCCGATGAGTTCGGCTTCGAGGATGGCCTTCAGCTCATCGTATTTCTTCTGATGCTCTGCAGGCAGATCCTCGTACTTGATCGGTTCGTCCGACATCTTGGCTGCCGATGTTGACGTAGTTGTTGCAGAAAGTGTCCCACCGGGCGTGCCAGAATGTGTTGCCTGCCAAAACTCACCGGCGAGCAGTGGTTAAGCAACACGAAGAGCCGGGAGACTCCCACGACCGCTTAGTGGGCCCTGGCGTCTCGCGTCGTCCCGCAAGGTTCCAGCACACGTCCTGGCGGTTGCAAGGGCGTGCCACCTGACCTAGACCTGGTCAGGAAGGTGTTGGATTGCTTCGATTAGTCTCCTGCATGGTAGACATGTAAACATTAAATACGAGCCCTATCGGCTCTCAGGTTGCCCTGCGGATCGGCTCAAAGAGCCGATCGCCCCATGGTTCACGTTGGATTTACGATGACCTGGGGTCCTGCTTGATCAGAACAAAGCTAAACCAATCTACGACAGTTTAGGGTTTTCACCGCATGACCGGAACATCCTACGCGTAGTTGGGCCTAGCAGATACGAAAGATGATGGAAACTATCCCTAAAAGAGGCCTAAAAACCAATCCCGGAACATCCCTTATAGGAACGGTAAAACAACACCTAACGCACTACCGGATCATCCAACCCCAGCATAAGGCCTAATGATGCAGATATTAAACTAATCCTTGAAGACCAAGGAGCAACTATAACAGATCGGATCTACTAAGTAACGAACGAGCAAGGTGCTGCCCTTACACCCAGCTAGGTGTAAGGGCAGCTAGATATCGAGGGACGACATTGCTAAGCAAATAAGCATAAGAAAAGCATCAATGCAAGCCCCTAAACATCTACGATAAATAGTGCTACTCGCCATCAACAACGCTTCAGCACGAGTAACACAAGGTAATCGAATAAACGTGTACTGCCAAGATCGCAAGATGCGATTTAGGCAGCATGATGCTTACCCGGAAGAAACCCTCGAAACAAGGGGTGGCGATGTGCCTGGTTTGTGTTTGTTGTGAACGTGATTGTCCTCCTTTTCTCGATAACCCTAGATACATATTTATAGTCCAGGGGACTTTCTAATTCAGGCGTGCACCTAACCGTGCACGGGTTAAACTCTAACTTTTACTTCTAAACTAAGATGTGATCTACTATAATTTACAGATACACGGGCAATCTAGCCCAAACTCTTCACGCAAGGCCGCTTCAAAGACGCTCCACGTGTACATCCTTCAAGCCCATCTCAATAACAGCCCATCTCCTGATTTGGCCATAATCTGGTGATAACACCGGGTTGGCCTGCCTTTGGCATACCGGGGGTCATCCCCCCAACATTAGTCCCCGAAGCTGGTATAGTCCGGTGGATGTTATCCGACGGGCCATGCCAGGTTCCTATCTTGCAAGATACCGGTTTGATCTTTCCGGCGTCCTGTTCGAAGATGCCGGCTTCTTTGCCTTAGCCTCTTTCTGTTATCTCCCGGATTTTTCGGTATCTCATGTCATACTTTCATCCTCTTTTCTTTGCAAAGTGTCTCCGGTATCTTCTCCTCCGGTATCATTGACATTTACTCTTTCCTCGGCGAAGTCGAGAATTTCTCGGGTACTGTGCCTGTCAGAGACATGCGCACTGTTTCTGACGCGTCAGTGTCAGTGGTCACTTTGGTTCAGCTTCTACGCCAGCATTAAATGTGCCGCACCGGATCCTTCCGCCATTCCGGATCCGTGCGGCGACCCTGTGGCCTCTTAATTTTTGCGCGTGTATCTTCGCGCCACGTGGCGGCCCACGAGGCGAACCGCCGCGGCCCGACGGTTTTCGGCCCACTAACTCCTTCTCCTATATTAGGGGGAGCGGTTCCTTCTTCCTCCTTTCTCCGCGCTTTCCACTTCCTCGCGCGCACAGAGCTCCTAGCCCTCTTGTGCCCTCGCCATCACCGTTTCGCCGCCAGATCTTCGCCACCCGGTGAACCTCCGCCGCTGCTTCGCCAAGCCTTGCCAAGCTCCGCTGCGTGGAGATTCATCGCAGTGCGCCCGCTGCTGCCGCGCCGTTCGTCCTCCGGCGACCTCGTTTCCCCTTCTTCGTCGCCGGACTTCCTCAACGACCGTGAGCTCGCCGCGCCACCCGCATTCTCCTCTTTCAGCTTCTCCGTCGCCTCAGGTTAGGCTCGACGCGCTTTTACCTCTTTCTTCTTTGTTTTCCAGATCTTGGGTCAGTAGGGTATTTACTTCCCCTTTTCTTTTGCTTTTTCTCTTACTCGTAGATCTTCGCGCAAGGGTAGCTCTTTGGGAAATCTGTTTGTCGGGTAGATTCGTATGTCTAGTGAAGAGTCTCCCTGCGAGTCATCCTCCAGTAGCCATCGGAGCGAAGAATCCGACGGACTTACAACAGTTCTTGCCCGGATGGAAGCCGAATCCGGTGTAGATCAAGAGGCCGGCAGCTCCGGTCAAGCCTCCGGGGTAGATTTATCCGGCGTCATGCGCGGGGCTTGGATAGGCTCCGATGTAAATCAGCACGAGATAGACTAGTTATACCGGTCTAGAAGGATACCGGAAGGAGTATCCGGCCGGGTTCCAAGCAACGAAATAGAACCGGTACTTGAATCCGGTGAGTATGTTGTCTTCCTTGCTCACTTTGAGCGTGGCTTCGGCCTCCCAGCCTCTGACTTTTTTCGCCAGTTCTTGGATTTCTATCAGCTTCAGCCTCACCACCTTCCCGGCAATGCCGTTTTTTATCTTTCTTGTTATGCTACTTTTATGGAGGCGTATATCGGCATCCGCCCACACTCGCGAGACCTTTGCTCGCTTCTTCTCTCTCAGAATCAACTCCGTCCAGGGCAAGGAGATTCCTAAGCCCAAACCCCCCGTACAATGCGGGTCTTGCATCATCGGCTCCCACCAAGGGAGCCCCTTTTTTAAGTTATCTGGTCTCGAATCTTGCCGGTTATGGCAAGGGACCTTCTTCTACGTGAAGAACACCGGCGCCCCGGATCTTATCAACTTGCCTGCTTTCAATCCGGCGCCGCCCCGGAAAGTTAACTGGAGCTATTTTCCCGGAACGAATCACATCGAGACGAACCGGGTTGTACGCTTCATGGAGAAGCTGATAAAGGAAACCAACATCTGCTCAGATGACATGATCCGCTCTTTCATCTCCCGCCGGGTGCTTCCCCTTAAGCGGCGGGCTCACAAGATGAGCGAAATGTATGGCCCTGGCGATCCCACCAAGATCACCGGCCTCCCCCTTAGCAAAGAGGATGTAGTCCTCAAGGCCAGGCAGATCTGCCAGACTGCCATGCCGGTTGACTGGGATTGGGGCTTCGTGCCTCTTAGCTCCACCAATCCTCCAACCGAAGAAGTAAGAAATTGCGCAACCCGGGTTGTTGTACCGGCAAAAGTTGTGTTGTGGCTAACTGTTTTTCTGTTTCTTTTCAGACTTAGCAGCGCTTCCCTCGCATCGAATCGGATAAGCGAGGCCCTGTCCGGAAGCGGCCTCTGGACGGAGTGGACCCCGACCCTTATATTCATTGGACTGATCTTAAGATGGGCCGCACTCACACCTCGGGCCCCGGTAACGTCTCGGCGGAAGCTCCTGGTTCCAGTGACGATCTCACTATGCTTGAGGTAGTTTTCTTTTCCGGTCTCTCATGCTTTATTGTTACTTTCCTTCTGTAGATGCTCCCTCAGCTGGCCCCCAACCACAGGTTCATGAGCACGTGACTCCTCTGCAGCCGAGGTTGGCCAGGAGTTCCTGGACAAGCTCACCTCCGGGAGCAAGAAGAACAAGGCCCCGACAACATATGCCGGTACAAGCCAGGCCCCTCCCGCCAAACGCTCCCGGACGGAAGTCCTTGGGGGAAAGCAAGTAGGCAAGAGGCGCTACAAGGGGAAGACCATGCCGGTCTCTTCCGGGTAAGTTTTTGTTTCTCTGTTCGCTTGGTTTCACGGACTTTTCCTTCCGGTTGCTTTTCCTTATCTTTTCTCTTTTTGTTTCCCTTTAGTCCTGCGCTCACGCTCTCCAAGGGTGCTGCTGGTACGAAGCCGGTGAGCTCTGAGGGAACGGCCAGGACCTCACCTCCTCCTCGTTCGAGCCCGGTACCTTCTGGTACCGGCAACCCTTCTGCCTCACCTCTGGGAGGCGCACCAAGTGCGGGGCGCGCGGCCCCTACAACTTCTGATCACCGCGCGGAGGATGACTTTGTCTCCCCTCCTGATATGCAAGATACTGGCGCCAGCAACATCGGCGCCGACTCTGAAGCAGCCGGGCGGGCGGAACCTCAGGTTCCTCCCGTCCTGAAAGAAAAGAAGAAGAAGAAGAAGAGCTCACGCTCTTCCCCCTCCAAGGCCGTGCCGGATACTTCCGCACCGGCAAGCTCTACGCCACCGCCAGAAACTCCAACTCTTGAGCCAACTGATACCACGCCGACGCCGCCGCCGGAAGCTCCTGTTCCTGAGCCAGCTGGGGCCACGCCAACACCGCCGCCGGAAGCTCCACTGCCAAGCCCACCGGGACGTGCCGACGCCGCCGCTAGCCCAAGGACCTTCTGCGGCCAAGCCAACGCCGCCGCCAGAAGGCGCCAAACTCCGCGTGTCTGAACCCTTCAAGGGGAAGGGCACAGCTTCCGGCCCGCGGTCCTTGGTGCTGCATACCGGCCCCGCCGCTGTTGTGGCTGGAGAGAGAGCTACCGGCCTACTAGGCCGGATCACAGAGCTGAAGCGCGAGGGCCGCGAGCTGGGGCACTTGCTTGACTACGCTGAAAAGTGGAATCAGGCCGACGTGTCCGCGGCTACGCGCGGTGTGGGGAAGGACCGGCTTCCTGTCATTGACCCGGCCCCCGATGCACCGAAGAGCATTTCATCCGGCTGAAGCGCGCCGTGAAGGAAATCGACAACGCGTGGCATGACGCCACCAGCAACGTGGTGGTAAGTTTCACCAAACTTTTGGCAACTTTTTGTTGATGCCGGTTTTGTTCTTTCCGGATTCATATATATCCTCCCAGTCCCCGAGTTTCGGGTTGAGAGCGCAGCTCTTAGTGCGAAACTTTCTCTAAATTTTTCGAAACCGGCACCTTTCTCATACTTATTTTCCTTTGAATAGAGCACGGCGGATGCCCGGAAGCAGCTCTTCGAGGAGCTTCTCTGGGAGCACCGGGACCTTGCCGAGGCCCACAGCCACTGCCAAGGTTTGTTTCCTTTGTGCATCCGGCTTCTTTCTTATGTAAGGATTTTGCTTTTTAATACTTATGAATTTTTGCATAACAGCCATTCCGGAAGCCTCCATTGAGGCCCTCAAGACCCAGCTTAGCAATCTCCAAGGTACTGTTTTTTCTCCGGTCGCATTGTCTTTCCGTGCTTTACCGGTTAGATTTTTGTTCAAATTTCTTTCTCCGGATTTCAGCTGAAAAGGAGCAGCTCATCCGGGATCACCAGAAGGCCTTGGACGCCCAGAAAACTATCTCCAGGGAGCTCAAGGACCAGGCTATCCAGGCCGCGCTCCAGCATGACCAAGAGCTGAAGGATGCCAAGGCAGCAGCCGAGGCCAGGCTGGCGGAGGTTGTGGATGATTCCGCCAACTCCACTGCGGTGCTGAGGGCAGAGCTGGAGGAGGAGAGGAAGGCGCGGAAAGAGGCGGAGCACCGGATTGAGCTTATGACTACTGATCATAGGGAATATGATCGGCTGGTCATGCAGATTGATGCGCTGGCTCTCAGTAAGCTTTTGCCTTGTCCCTTCTTTCGCTTATAAGCTTTTTCTTTTTGGAAGCACATTTGTGTTCCTTTTCCTTCTGGTAGGTTGTTTTCCGGTATCTTATCCTTATCTTTTTTCTTCCTTCCTGTAGAGCACTTCCCGGATTCCCAGACGCACGCCGTGAAAAAGGTTATGGAGGACAGGGTGGCACGACAATTCCCCAACATTGACGCGCATTGGGACGGGTACGACTACCTGGTCGCACTTTCCGCCCGAGTCCAGCATATGCGCTCCGTGGATCGGCACCTTGCCGATCTGCCGGACGTCGCCATCCATCTTTTCAAGGTGCTGTGGCCTGAAGAGGCAATGCCGGCCAACATTACGCTCACCGCCAACCGTCTAAAGGAGGCAGGGCGCCGGATTCACGAGTGGCAGTGCTCCGCAGCTCGTGCCGGAGCCGATACCGCGCTGCGCGTTGCCTGCTCCTGGTACCCGGACCTGGACTTGGATGCTCTTCATGGCGTGCGCGAAAACGCTCCTACCGATACGGATCCGATCCTTACCGCGAAGCGGCAGGATCGCGCCTATCGGATTGCTGAGTACGCGCCGGCTCGCACCTTCATCCCCCCTCCTTCGGGCGTCAAGGACTACCTCAGCGATGGGGAGGAAGAAGAGGAAGATGAAGATGAAGGTGCCGGAGATGCGCTCCCGGAAGCTGGCGACGCGCCCCCAGAAGCTCCAGAGGCCAATGCTGCTCCCCCTGAAGCCCCCGTTGTTTCAACACTTGCTGTAACAAGTTTACCTGCTCCTGCTTACTTCAGAACAAAGCTCGTTAAATTCTACCCCGGTATGCCGGGGTTTATGATGTAAGATAAAACTTATCATTTTGGTTGTGGTACAACTTTATGCCGGTGTCTTGTATACCGGTAACTTATTAAGCTATGTTGGTTTGTTAACTTAGCATGTTGGCTTTGTTATTTGCCTTTATCTTGCACTGTGAAGATTCTGGAATCGTTTCCGCATCCAATTTGATGCACACTTGGTTCTTTCCCTTTGCCTCTGCCTACCTCTTTTGGGGTTTTGGCGTACGAGTTACAAAGTTCTTTTGCCAAGCGAACACTTCCCTGAACTTAGGAAAAATTCGAAATTTTCACAAAAAACTGGTAAAACCGGGGTTAGTTAAGCTTTTCCGGATTGTCCGTTCCCATTTCCTCTTTTCGCAGTTCACGTGCTTAATTCCTACCAGTTTATCTTGCTTGCCATGAAGCCAGTTTGCGGACAGCAGCAGAGTCGAAGACTCCGGTAGGTTTAGCACGTTACTAAACCGGAAATAAAAAATGTTCAACAAGCAACCAGCAAACGGAAAAAATAAACAGATTACATGCAAGTTTGATAGAGGCAGTCCCCGAGAAACATTCGAGGTGTCGGATTCTTTTATTCATAGCATAAGGTAGAAAAAGGAACTTCTTACAGTACAACTTCATGAGTAGAAAGGGCGCAACAATGCTATGTTCCATGGACGCTTGGTCTCATCTCCGGATTTTTCCGCCTTTCCTTCTTTCCATTCCTGTGCGTCAATCAGGTAGTAGGCATCATTGTGCAGAGCTTTGCTTACAATGAATGGCCCTTCCCAAGGAGGTGAGAGCTTGTGCCGGCCTTCAGTGCGTTGCACTAAGCGTAACACCAAATCTCCTTCCAGGAAAACTCTCGGGTTAACCTTCCGGCTGTGATAGCGTCTGAGGTTTTGCTGGTAAATGGCTATTCTTGCCAGTGCCAGTTCTCTTGCTTCTTCTAGCAAGTCCACGTCGTTTTCTCGGGCCTCTTTTACCTCTTTTTTGGTATAGAGTTGCACCCTTGGTGAGTCATGGAGAATGTCGGTTGGTATGACCGCTTCTGCTCCGTAAACCATGAAGAATGGAGTGTATCCGGTAGACCGGTTTGGAGTCGTTCTTATGCTCCACAGCACTGACGGTAGCTCATCAAGCCAACAACCCGGTGTCTTTTCAAGCGGTTCAATGAGCCTTGGTTTTATACCGGAAAGCACCAGCGCATTGATTCTTTCAACTTGGCCATTGCCTTGTGGGTGTGCCACTGAACACAAATCCAGCCGGATGTTATTCTTTTCACAAAACCGCTTGAATTCTCCTTGGGCAAAGTTTGAGCCGTTGTCAGTTATGATGCTATGCGGATACCCATACCGCAGGATGACATCTTTTAGAAACTTCACCGCTGTGTGGCCATCACATTTTGCGATAGGCTTCACTTCCAACCATTTGGTGAATTTATCCACCATCACCAAGATGTGGGTCATGTTTCCCCTTGCGGTTTTGAATGGGCCAACCATGTCAAGGCACCAAACAGCAAATGGCCATGTTAACGGTATAGTTTTTAAGCCGGAAGCTGGGGTATGATTTTGCTTGGCGTACCTCTGGCAACCATTGCACTTTCTTACCAAATCCTCAGCATTTTCCAAAGCAGTGGGCCAGTAGAACCCATGCCGGAACACTTTTGCCACCAGCGCCCTTGATGAAGCATGGTGCCCACATTCTCCTTGGTGAATCTCCTTGAGCATCTCCTTTCCTTCTTCCGGTTCCACACATCTTTGTAGGACACCGGTGACACTTCTCTTGTACACCTCGCCATTGATGAAGGTGTATGCTTTGGCTCTCCGTTGGATCCTCCTTGACTCAGTTTCGTCAACCGGCAAGGTGCCGTTGATCAGGAATTCCTTAATAGGTTTAACCCAAGATGGTGCTTCTCTAACCACAAACACCGGCACGTCTATATCCATGCTGTCCACAAGCATTGCCTCCTCCGGTACAGGCATTGCAGTCCCCGAGTTTACCGGACCAGTCCCCGGGTTTGCCGGAACAGTCCCCGAGTGTGCCGGAACAGTCCCCGGGTTTCCTTCGTCAATATCCATCGGCACCACATGTGACTCCGGTACGAAAATTGATTCCGACTCCGGACTTGGCTTGATTGATGGAACTCTTAAGTGTGCCAAGGCTATTCCGGGAGGAATTTCTTGCCTGGACGAACCTAGCTTGGATAAAGCATCCGCGGCATCATTCTCAGCCCGCGGCACATGGTGAAACTCACATCCTTCGAAGAAGCCGGCGATCTTTTGCACATGAAACCGGTATGAGGCCATGTTGGCATCTTTCGCATCCCAATCTCCAGAACACTGCTGCACCACAGGATCTGAATCACCGTAGCAAATGATCCGGTGTGCACCGATTTCTTTTGCGACCTTAAGCCCATGTATCAGAGCCTCATACTCAGCGACATTGTTTGATGCCCTGAAGTGCACTTGCAAAACATACCGGAGATGATCTCCCTTTGGCGAGGTGAGTACCACACCGGCACCTAGACCCTCTTTGAGCTTGGATCCGTCAAAGTGCATCTTCTAGTATTCTATTTTGTGTTCCGGTGGCTTGTATTGCATTTCCGCCCAATCAACCAGGAAATCAGCCAAAGCTTGTGATTTTATGGCATCTCTTCTTTCGTATACCGGCACGTATGGTGACAACTGAATCGCCCATTTTGCAATCCTGCCGCTGGCATCCTTGTTGCCCATGATATCTGAGATGGGTGCTTCACTCACCACTTTCATGGGGTGCTCCTCGAAATAGTGCTTGAGTTTAGTGGCGGCCATAAACACGCCGTAGGTCATCTTTTGGAAGTGGGGGTAGTTTTGTTTTGAGAGGGAGAGCACCTCGCTCAAGTAGTATACCGGCCTCTGGACGGTTTTTCCTTCTTCCTCTCTTTCTACCATAACCACAACACTCACAACCCGGTTTGTTGCTGCTATGTACAACAACATGGGCTCCCTTTCCAAAGGCGAAGCCAATACCGGTGCGGTGGCTAGCATTGTTTTCAGCTCTTTGAACGCTGCGTCTGCCTGTGGTGTCCAGACGAAAGTATCGGATTTTTTCATTAAGGCATATAGCGGCAAAGCCTTTTCTCCTAGCCTGCTTATGAACCGGCTTAGCGATGCCAAGCTTCCGGTAAACTTTTGCACATCTTTTAGTTCCCGTGGGACAGTCATTCTTTCTATTGCCCGGATTTTTCCCGGATTCACTTCAATGCCCCGGCTTGACACAAGAAAGCCAAGCAGCTTACCGGCAGGGACACTGATACGTCTCCGACGTATCGATAATTTCTTATGTTCCATGCCACATTATTGATGATATCTACATGTTTTATGCACACTTTATGTCATATTCGTGCATTTTCTGGAACTAACCTATTAACAAGATGCCGAAGAGCCAGTTGCTGTTTTCTGCTGTTTTTGGTTTCAGAAATCCTAGTAACGAAATATTCTTGGAATTGGACGAAATCAACGCCCAGGGTCCTATTTTGCCACGAAGCTTCCAGAAGACCGAAAGGGATACGAAGTGGGGCGACGAGGCACCGCCACCATAGGGCCGCGCGGCCAGAGGGGGGCCCGCGCCGCCCTATGGTGTGGGCCCCTCGTCACCCCTCCGACTCTGCCCTTCCGCCTACTTATAGCCTCCGTCGCGAAACCCCCGATGCGAAAAAACCACGATACGGAAAACCTTACTGAGACGCCGCCGCCGCCAATCCCATCTCGGAGGATTCTGGAGATCTCCTCCGGCACCCTGCCGGAGAGGGGATTCATCTCCCGGAGGACTCTTCACCGCCATGGTCGCCTCCGGAGTGATGAGTGAGTAGTTCACCCCTGGACTATGGGTCCATAGCAGTAGCTACATGGCTGTCTTCAACTCATTGTGCTTCATTGTTGGATCTTGTGAGCTGCCTAACATGATCAAGATCATCTATCTGTAATGCTATATGTTGTGTTTGTCGGGATCCGATGGATAGAGAATACCATGTTATGTTAATTATCAAGTTATTACCTATGTGTTGTTTATGATCTTGCATGCTCCCCGTTATTAGTAGAGGCTCTGGCCAAGTTTTTGCTCTTAACTCCAAGAGGGAGTATTTATGCTCGATAGTGGGTTCATGCCTGCATTGACACCGGGATAGTGACGAGAAAGTTCTAAGGTTGTGTTGTGTCTGTTGCCACTAGGGATAAAACATTGATGCTATGTCCAAGGATGTAGTTGTTGATTACATTACGCACCATACTTAATGCAATTGTCTATTGCTTTGCAACTTAATACTTGGAAGGGGTTCGGATGATAACTCTGAAGGTGGACTTTTTAGGCATAGATGCGGTTGGATGGCGGTCTATGTACTTTGTCGTAATGCCCAATTAAATCTCACTGTACTTATCATGACATGTATGTGCATTGTTATGCCCTCTCTATTTGTCAATTGCCCGACTGTAATTTGTTCACCCAACATGCTTTTATCTTATGGGAGAGACACCTCTAGTGAACTGTGGACCCCGGTCCATTCTTTTATACTGAAATACAAATCTGCTGCAATACTTGTTCTTTACTTGTTTTCTCTGCAAACAATCATCTTCCACACAATACGGTTAATCCTTTGTTACAGCAAGCCGGTGAGATTGACAACCTCACTGTTTCGTTGGGGCAAAGTACTTTGGTTGTGTTGTGCAGGTTCCACGTTGGCGCCGGAATCTCCGGTGTTGCGCCGCACTACATCCCGCCGCCATCAACCTTCAACGTGCTTCTTGGCTCCTCCTGGTTCGATAAACCTTGGTTTCTTTCTGAGGGAAAACTTGCTGCTGTGCGCATCATACCTTCCTCTTGGGGCTCCCAACGAACGTGTGAGTTACACGCCATCAAGCTCTTTTTCTAGCGCCGTTGTCGGGGAGATCAAGACACGCTGCAAGGGGAGTCTCCACTTCTCAATCTCTTTACTTTGTTTTTGTCTTGCTTTATTTTATTTACTACTTTGTTTGCTGCATTATATCAAAACACAAAAAAATTAGTTGCTAGCTTTACTTTATTTACTGTCTTGCACTCTATATCAAAAACACAAAAAATTTAGTTACTTGCATTTACTTTATCTAGTTTGCTTTATTTACTACTGCTAAAATGGCTACCCCTGAAAATACTAAGTTGTGTGACTTCACAACCACAAATAATAATGATTTCCTATGCACACCTATTGCTCCACCTGCTACTACAGCAGAATTCTTTGAAATTAAACCTGCTTTACTGAATCTTGTTATGCGAGAGCAATTTTCCGGTGTTAGTTCGATGATGCTGCTGCCCATCTCAATAATTTTGTTGAACTATGCGAAATGCAAAAGTATAAAGATGTAGATGGTGACATTATAAAATTAAAATTGTTTCCTTTCTCATTAAGAGGAAGAGCTAAAGATTGGTTGCTATCTCTGCCTAAGAATAGTATTGATTCCTGGACTAAATGCAAGGATGCTTTTATTGGTAGATATTATCCCCCTGCTAAAATTATATCTTTGAGGAGTAGCATAATGAATTTTAAACAATTAGATAATGAACATGTTGCTCAATCTTGGGAAAGAATGAAATCTTTGGTTAAAAATTGCCCAACCCATGGACTGACTACTTGGATGATCATCCAAACCTTCTATGCAAGACTAAATTTTTCTTCGCGGAATTTATTGGATTCAGCTGCTTGGAGGTACCTTTATGTCCATCACTCTTGGTGAAGCAACAAAGCTCCTTGATAATATGATGATTAATTACTCTGAATGGCATACGGAAAGAGCTCCACAAGGTAAGAAGGTAAATTCTGTCGAAGAATCCTCTTCCTTGAATGATAAGATTGATGCTATTATGTCTATACTTGTGAATGATAGGACTAATGTTGATCCTAATAATGTTCCGTTAGCTTCATTGGTTGCCCAAGAAGAACATGTTGATGTAAACTTCATTAAAAATAATAATTTCAACAACAATGCTTATCGGAACAATTCTAGTAATAACTATAGGCCATATCCTTATAATAATGGTAATGGTTATGCTAATTCTTATGGGAATTCTTACAACAATAATAGGAATACACCCCCTGGACTTGAAGCTATGCTTAAAGAATTTATTAGTACACAAACTGCCTTTAACAAATCTGTTGAGGAAAAGCTCAATAAAATTGATATTCTTGCTTCTAAGGTTGATAGTCTTGCCTCCGATGTTGATCTTTTGAAATCGAAAGTTATGCCTAATAGGGATATTGAAAATAAAATTGTTACTACAGCAAATGCCATCCAAGTTAGAATTAATGAGAATATAAGATTAATGGCTGAACTGCGTGCTAGGTGGGATAGAGAAGAAAATGAAAAACTAGCTAAAGAGAAAAATGTAGCTAAAGTTTGGACTATTACCACCACTAGCAATGCTAATGATTCACATGTTGCTGCACCTCCTACTATCAATGATAAAATAATTGGTGTTGGCAATGTTTCTACTCCTAGTGCAAAGCGCGCAAAATTACTCGAAACCGCTCTGTGATAAAACTGCTGAAATTTTTTCCAACCTTGGGGATGATAATCCCATTGCTTTAGATTGTAATGAATTAGATTTTGATGATTGCCACATCTCTGAAGTTATAAAGTTCTTACAAAAACTTGCTAAGAGTCCCAATGCTAGTGCTATAAATTTGGCTTTCACAAAACATATTACAAATGCTCTCATAAAAGCTAGAGAAGAGAAACTAAAACTTGAAACTTCTATTCCTAGAAAGCTAGAGGATGGTTGGGAGCCCATCATTAAAATGAGAGTCAAAGATTTTGATTGTAATGCTTTATGTGATCTTGGTGCAAGTATTTCTGTTATGCCTAAGAAAGTCTATGATATGCTTGACTTGCCACCATTGAAAAACTGTTATCCGGATGTTAATCTCACTGATAATGCTAAAAAGAAACCTTTGGGGAGAGTTGATAATGTTCATATTATGGTTAACAATAACCTTGTCCCCGTTGATTTTGTTGTCTTGGATATTGAATGCAATGCATCTTGCCCCATTATATTGGGAAGACCTTTTCTTCGAACCGTTGGTGCTACTATTGATATGAAGGAAGGTAATATTAAATATCAATTTCCTCTCAAGAAAGGTATGGAACACTTCCCTAGAAAGAGAATGAAGTTACCTTATGATTCTATTATTATAACAAATTATGATGTTGATGCTTCATCTCTTGATGTTACTTGATATACACTTTTCGCGCCTAGGCTGAAAGGCGTTAAAGAAAAGCGCTTATGGGAGACAACCCATGTTTTTACTACAGTATTTTTATTTTGAATTTGAGTCTTGGAAGTTGTTTACTACTGTAGCAACCTCTCCTTATCTTAGTTTTATGTTTTGTTGTGCCAAGTAAAGTCTTTGATAGTAAAGTAAATACTAGATTTGGATTACTCGCGCAGAAACAGATTTCTTTGCTGTCACGAATCTGGGTCTAATTCTCTGTAGGTAACTCAGAAAATTAAGCCAATTTACGTGAGTGATCCTCAGATATGTACGCAACTTTCATTCAATTTGGGCATTTTCATTTGAGCAAGTCTGGTGCCCTAATAAAATCCATCTTTACGGACTGTTCTGTTTTGACAGATTCTGCCTTTTATTTCGCATTGCCTCTTTTGCTACGTTGGATGAATTTCTTTGATCCATTAATGTCCAGTAGCTTTATGCAATGTCCAGAAGTGTTAAGAATGATTGTGTCACCTCTGAACATGTTAATTTTTATTGTGCACTAACCCTCTAATGAGTTGTTTCGAGTTTGGTGTGGAGGAAGTTTTCAAGGATCAAGAGAGGAGTATGATACAATATGATCAAGGAGAGTGAAAGCTCTAATCTTGGGGATGCCCCGGTGGTTCACCCCTGCATATTCTAAGAAGACTCAAGCGTCTAAGCTTGGGGATACCCAAGGCATCCCCTTCTTCATCGACAACATTATCAGGTTCCTCCCCTGAAACTATATTTTTATTCGGCCACATCTTATGCACTTTGCTTGGAGCGTCGGTTTGTTTTTGTTTTTGTTTTGTTTGAATAAAATGGATCCTAGAATTCACTTTGTGGGAGAGAGACACGCTCCGCTGTAGCATATGGACAAGTATGTCCTTAGGCTCTACTCATAGTATTCATGGCGAAGTTTCTTCTTCGTTAAATTGTTATATGGTTGGAATTGGAAAATGCTACATGTAGTAACTCTAAAATGTCTTGGATAATTTGATACTTGGCAATTGTTGTGCTCATGTTTAAGCTCTTGCATCATATACTTTGCACCCATTAATGAAGAAACACTTAGAGCTTGCTAATTTGGTTTGCATATTTGGTTTCTCTAGAGTCTAGAGAATATCTAGTATTGAGTTTTGAACAACAAGGAAGACGGTGTAGAGTCTTATAATGTTTACAATATGTCTTTTATGTGAGTTTTGCTGCACCGTTCATCCTTGTGTTTGTTTCAAATAACCTTGCTAGCCTAAACCTTGTATCGAGAGGGAATACTTCTCATGCATCCAAAATCCTTGAGCCAACCACTATGCCATTTGTGTCCACCATATCTACCTACTACATGGTATTTATCCGCCATTCCAAAGTAAATTGTTTAAGTGCTACCTTTAAAATTCCATCATTCACCTTTACAATATATAGCTCATGGGACAAATAGCTTAAAAACTATTGTCGTATTGAATATGTACTTATGCACTTTATCTCTTATTAAGTTGCTTGTTGTGCGATAACCATGTTTCTGGGACGCCATCAACTATTCTTTGTTGAATATCATGTGAGTTGCTATGCATGTCCGTCTTGTCTGAAGTAAGAGAGATCTACCACCTTAATGGTTGGAGCATGCATATTGTTAGAGAAGAACATTGGGCCGCTAACTAAAGCCATGATTCATGGTGTAAGTTTCAGTTTTGGACATATATCCTCAATCTCATATGAGAATACTAATTGTTGCCACATGCTTATGCATTAAAGAGGAGTCCATTATCTGTTGTCCATGTTGTCCCGGTATGGATGTCTAAGTTGAGAATAATCAAAAGCGAGAAATCCAAAATGCGAGCTTTCTCCTTAGACCTTTGTACAGGCGGCATGGAGGTACCCCATTGTGACACTTGGTTAAAACATGTGTATTGCGATGATCCGGTAGTCCAAGCTAATTAGGACAAGGTGCGGGCACTATTAGTATACTATGCATGAGGCTTGCAACTTGTAAGATATAATTTTCATAAACTCATATGCTTTATTACTACCGTTGACAAAATTGTTTCATGTTTTCAAAATAAAAGCTCTAGCACAAATATAGCAATCGATGCTTTCCTCTTTGAAGGACCATTCTTTTTACTTTTATGTTGAGTCAGTTCACCTATCTCTCTCCACCTCAAGAAGCAAACACTTGTGTGAGCTGTGCATTGATTCCTACATACTTGCATATTGCACTTGTTATATTACTCTATGTTGACAATTATCCATGAGATATACATGTTACAAGTTGAATGCAACCGCTGAAACTTAATCTTCCTTTGTGTTGCTTCAATACCTTTACTTTGAATTATTGCTTTATGAGTTAACTCTTATGCAAGACTTATTGATGCTTGTCTTGAAGTACTATTCATGAAAAGTCTTTGCTTTATGATTCACTTGTTTACTCATGTCATTACCATTGTTTTGATCGCTGCATTCATTACATATGTTTACAAATAGTATGATCAAGGTTATGATGGCATGTCACTTCAGAAATTATCTTTGTTATCGTTTTACTCGCTCGGGACGAGCGTAACTAAGCTTGGGGATGCCGATACGTCTCCGACGTATCGATAATTTCTTATGTTCGATGCCACATTATTGATGATATCTACATGTTTTATGCACACTTTATGTCATTTTCGTGCATTTTCCGGAACTAACCTATTAACAAGATGCCGAAGAGCCGATTCTTGTTTTCCGCTGTTTTTGGTTTCGTAAATCCTAGTAACGAAATATTCTCGGAATTGGACGAAATCAACGCCCGTGGTCCTATTTTGCCACGAAGCTTCCGAAGACCGAAAGGGATACGAAGTGGGGCGACGAGGCGCCGCCACCATAGGGCCGCGCGGCCAGAGGGGGGCCCGCGCCGCCCTATGGTGTGGGCACCTCGTCAGCCCTCCGACTCTGCCCTTCCGCCTACTTATAGCCTCCGTCGCGAAACCCCCGATGCGAAAAAACCACGATACGGAAAACCTTACGGAGACGCCGCCGCCGCCAATCCCATCTCGGGGGATTCTGGAGATCTCCTCCGGCACCCTGCCGGAGAGGGGATTCATCTCCCGGAGGACTCTTCACCGCCATGGTCGCCTCCGGAGTGATGAGTGAGTAGTTCACCCCCGGACTATGGGTCCATAGCAGTAGCTAGATGGTTGTCTTCTCATCATTGTGCTTCATTGTTGGATCTTGTGACTCATTGTGCTTCATTGTTGGATCTTGTGAGCTGCCTAACATGATCAAGATCATCTATCTCGTAATACTCTATGTTGTGTTTGTCTGGATCCGATGGATAGAGAATACCATGTTATGTTAATTATCAAGTTATTACATATGTGTTGTTTATGATCTTGCATGCTCTCCGTTACTAGTAGAGGCTTCCACAGTTTTTGCTTTTTAACTCCAAGAGGGAGTATTTATGCTCGATAGTGGGTTCATGCCCTCGCATTGACACCGGGACAAGTTGACAGAAAGTTCTAAGGTTGTGTTGTGTCGTTGCCACTAGGGATAAAACATTGGCGCTATGTCCGAGGATGTAGTTGTTGATTACATTACGCACCATACTTAATGCAATTGTCCGTTGCTTTGCAACTTAATACCGGAAGGGGTTCGGACGATAACCCGAAGGTGGACTTTTTAGGCATAGATGCAGCTTGGATGGCATGTCTATGTACTTTGTCAGAATGCCGCAATTAAATCTCACTATACTTATCATGTCATGTATGTGCATTGTTATGCCCTCTCTATTTGTCAATTGCCCGACCGTAATTTGTTCACCCAACATGCTTTTATCTTATGGGAGAGACACCTCTAGTGAACCGTGGACCCCGGTCCATTCTTTTAATATCGAAATACAAATCTGCTGCAATACTTGTTTTTACTATTTTCTCTCGCAAACAATCATCTTCCACACAATACGGTTAATCCTTTGTTACAACGAAGCTTCAAGTGAGATTGACAACCTCAATCGTTTCGTTGGGGCAAAGTACTTTGGTTGTGTTGTGCAAAAGTTCCACGTTGGCGCCGGAATCCCCGGTGT
>NC_061511.1:104326665-104353625 GCF_022539505.1 Lolium rigidum
AGAAATTATCGATACGTTGGAGACGTATCAACCGCCGCAACCGCAAGAGCATCGACACCACCCACCACCGGCATACCACCGCCACCACCGCCAAGCTACTTTGACCCTTTTCTTCCGCTAACTTGTGTTTGCTTGTTCCGGTTTGAGTGCCTTGTTTGTGAAACAAACCCGCAGCTCCGAAGCAAGCGACGACATCCTCGGCACCCCGGACTTGCAACCGTACTCTTGACATCACCGCCATCATCGCAAGTTGTGTGTTCATCACCGCCTAACATCTTAGGTATAACTTGCATTCCCCCTGTAACCCCTCTTCTTTTGCAATATATCCTATCGAGCATTGCTTATTGAGTGTTACGAGACATTGCACGTGGCCCCGATTGTGAGGTGTGTGTGTAGTGTGGAGTCAAGCTTCTAAGCAAAACTCATGTGGCAAGATAGCAAGAGCGAGCTAACGCTAACATAGAGCGTGAAAAAGATAGAAAAGCACAAAAAGAGTGCAAGTGCCATCATACATACAAAAGTGTACAAAGTGCCACCATAGATACAAAAGAGTGCAAGTGCCACCACATACAAAAGAGAAAAAGCTTTTAAGCAAAAGAGAGAAAAGAGAAGAGAGGCTACGTGTGAATCTTGTTGTCTCTTCATTTGCAACCAAAGCTTTGCCTCTCCTTGTGTTAGTGTGACACCGAGCACCCTTACATACACTTTTCCGCTCACTTTTTGGTTGCACTATCCCCGCTTATCCCGTGTGTGCGTTCCACATCTTTTCCGTGTTTATAGTGATCATCACTTTGACATTTGAATTTTTGGATTTTACCCACTCTTGACAATACACTTGATTTCGGATTTCGTCTTTTGGCTTTCCACCACACTCACCTACCACCATATTTGCTAGCTTTTGCGTGTGTCTTTGTGTGAGTGCCCGATACAATTGTTCTAACTCTCGGTTTGTTGGATCACCCCAATCTTGTCATACCACGGTAAGATTGCGAGGTAGTGTTCTTCCACTAACATACACCATATAGATACCATCGTGCTAACATGGATAGCGTAGATGAGGATACGGAGGACTACATGGAGCACTTCGAGGAGGATGCCTCCTCAAGCACCGCGGATGTGGAGGAACATGTGGAGCTCTACACCGACTATGGCTCCGCGAGCATCGCCAACATGACCGACATCGAGGAGCTCTACACCGACTATGGCTCCGCGAGCATCGCCAACATGGACGACATGGTGGAGCACCACTTTGAGGACGACATCGACGAGCTCTACATCGACAATGGCTCATCAAGCATGGACGACATGGTGGAGCAACGCCACGCCTACGACATCGACACCATGGCGGAGCCTCACCTAGTCACCTACTTGGCCAATGGAGCTACATATGAAGATAGCGGACCTCCACGATGGCACCATCATATGGATCATCAAGAGCGTCCCCATCATGAGCGTCATCGACACACTTCTCCGAGCTCCACAAGGCGCCACCATGAGAGTGCTTATGCACAAGATCGTCGACTTCAAGCACATCATGTGGAGCATCAAGAGCGTCCCCAACATGATCGTCATCGACACTCCTCTCCAAGCTCCACAAGGCGCCACAGGCAACATGCCAAGCCACATGAGCTATCCTCTAGGCATGTCAAGGATCGTCATCGACATACACCTTCTCATGATCATCGTCGACCACCACCGTCGCATGGCTCCCATCGACATATGTCACCCCATGATCATCGCCGACACGAGCCACCCCATGAGCGCCATCGACCAACATCTTCCACGGATCTTCGACGACACCACTCAAGCCATGGTGATGATGCACGAAGACGAGATCCTCGACATGAAGACGACATACACCATCATAGGGTGTCCACCACTACAAGGACGGCAAGTGCACATCGCGCATACCTTCCTCATGAGGCGACTTCCACCTCTTTTGCCACCACCACAATGGCCCCTACCTCGTCACATGCCTATGGACTCCGATGCTACAAGTGCAAGCAACAAGGCCACCCTCCACGGGAATGTCCCAATCTTCTATGTGAGGTGTGCAAGGCCAAGGGTCACATGGCATGGCAATGCACAACGCCAAGCGCCAAGAAGCTCTACTTCGACGAGCTCAATGCACAAGTCTCCAAGATGCCACCACTTGAGGACGACTTAGGAGGCGAGGAGTTGAGCATGGTGAGCATGGGATTCTCCCTTCACCTAAGGAGGCGCATGGAGTTGAGCATGGTGAGCATGGGATTCTCCCTTCACCTACGGAGGCGCATGGAGTTGAGATGGTTGAGCATGGGAATTTCCCTTCAACCAAGGAGGCGCATGGAGATGAGAAAGTCGAGCCTACTCCTATATGCTTGATTGATGAGTTGGTACCAACCCCATGTGAGCATGAGAGCCACTTAGCCCACTTGAGCGAGAGTGATAGTGAGTTGAGTGACTTCCACCCCATATGTGAGTTTGAGTGCTTCCATTTGGAGGACATGAGTGATACACAAAGTGAGTTGAGAGAGGTAGATGATAGGTCCATGGAGGACATCCCGTTTGCTAACACATTAACCTCTCCCTCGTTTGTGTCTTCTTATGTTGCACTAGGTTCCACGGAGGACGAGTTCCCGCTCATGGAGACGATGTACATGGTGCATGAAGATGATGATATCTCACCATGCTTGCTCCAAGATGGACATGTCGACCACATGGATCCTCCTACTTCCACAACACCTACATCAAATGAGTCGGCCTTCAAAGGTAACAACATAGGTGTTGATGATGCCATGATCCCACTAGTGGACATGATGACTTATGAGTGCATGCATGATCTTGATGATACATTTGCTACATCACATGTTTCCTTCATATTCCCATGTGATGCTTTGCTTGATAACATCGTTGATCATGTGGACGTGAGTGCTTGTGATACCATGACCATGCCATGCTATGAGAGTTTCACTTTTTCCCCGCTTGCTTGCAATGATACTGATAATGATAATACTTGTGTTGTGCCACCCTTGATGAACACTTGCTCTTTACATAGGGTTGTCGACAACAATGATAACATGTTGAACATGCTTTGCCCCAAATGTTTACACCATTCCACGATCCTTGCATCCAAGATTGTGAACAATTGCTCCTTCTTATGCTTGGTATGCAAGAATGCTTATTTCATTGTCCACGAGATGGCCCCCATAGCCTTCTCCCTTTTTGATGATCATGAGTTACCACATGCCATGAATGCACCTTCTTGCCATATGCACCATCGCCATGCATTTCATACTATCTTGATTGACACTAATGGTGATGTGCACAAGACATGGAACATCATGATGGATGATGTGTTCCTCTACCATGCACACCCGCTTTTTGTTTTCTCTTTTGTGTGTATAGGTACCCGAATGACAACTTCCACCGCTACGGAGCATGAGCTCATGAAACGCGCAATTGAGAGCTACCCCAACAAGGACCCAACCCGCGGGAATCACACCAAAGGGTATGTTCCCACAAGCCTTCACCCTCGTGTGTTTACGACTTGCCTTGTCGAGTTTCCGGTTTGGTCCAACTCCTCGTCAACTCTTTTGCCTCTTATGCAACATATCTTGACACATCTTGTTGGCACGATGGTTGTTGTATGTCTTGATGTTATCATCATACAATCCGAGAATCTCAAGGACCATGTCATACATGTGAGAGACACCTTATGCATCTTGTGCCACATGTCACACAAAAAGTTGCTCTTCTTTGGATTTCTCATTTCATCTTTGGCATTTACAATGGATTCTTTCACACTTGAGGACATTCATACTCAGCTCAAGCCAACCATACTCTCCCAAGTTCGAAGTCTCCATCGCTTTGCCATTGCACATAACAATTTTGCCCCACATTTTGCCGCCGACACTTGCCTTTTGTTTGTTCCACTTGTTTGGGACAATGCTACACCACACATTTTTGACACCTTACAACTCTTACATGCACAAATTTTTGCACTACCAAATTTTGGATACATCCACACTCTTTTGGTTCCCATTTTTGCCAAATGCCTCTTGGAGAACCGACTTGATGCTTCGTATTTGATTGAGAGCCTCTTGTTCGCCGATCACCAAATTGGCATCCACAAGCTTTCCCTTCGCAAGTTGTTTTTCCCCAAGCTCTTCTTCGACCGTGACTTTGTCCTTCCCACCCTACATGGGAGAACCGTCATGGACTACATCATCGATGAGGAGGAACAAGAGTCGAGGACGACTCTTCCCCAAGGGGGGGGGGGGAGATGATGCGGGGTGGCCTTTGGAGACCTACGCCTCAAGACCAACAAGTGCAGCCCCGCCTATCATCAACGCTACACCATGGCCAAGGAGTCCCCCAAGTGGACCAACAACACAAACCCCCGCCATATATGTCAAGGTGAACTCCTTCCTCTCGACACTCGACCTCGTCAATACCTTGGATGGAATGCTACCTCATGTCGGTGTGTTACATGTCATTAGGTACAAGAGCATCGAGGAACCGGAGAGAAGGAACCCCCATGGTGCAAGGAAGAGAGAAGAAGAAGAATGAAGGAAGAAGGAGGGAAGAGGAAGAAGAGGCGAGAGGAGGAAGGCCGGCCGGTCCCGGGGCCGGTCCGGCCAGGCTCTCGACCGGACCACCCGGTCACGAGCCCGGTCCGACCGGGCTCACCGACCGGCCTGGCCGGTTTCGACCGGAACGTCGACCGGTGCCATCCGGAAGCAATCCCGGGGCTCCCGAAGCCCCGCCCGGTCACCGTCCGGTCCAGGATCCGGTTTGGACCGGATGGGCCGGTCCCAGACCCGGTCCAACCGGCCCTGTGACCGGATTTCACGGGTTTGACCCTACCAACTTGTACCTGTTCGACCCGAGCTGCCTTGTATGCCTATATAAGCACCCCGGTCGCCCCCTTACCTCTTGAGACAAGATTTAGGCTTAAACATGACTTTGAGCTTTGTCTCCCTAGGGTTTCATCCCCTTTGTATCAAGGCTACCCTTGTTGGATGTATGGATTTGGTGTGTGAGATTCTAGTGCTACCCACTCTCTCTCCCACTCCTTGATTCATCTCCCTCACCGATCTCTCACTCCGGGATTCCACCGCGCGTCTCTCCGGGTTGATTCTATTGGCGTGGTCCATCGAGCCACGGGGGTAAGTATCGATTGTATCGGGTTGGTGTGCGTGCGTGAGTTCTTCGTGTTCTTCGTGTTCATCGTGTTCTTCGCGCTCTCCCTCTCTCCCTCCTTGGATTTCGGGTCAACCGCAAGATCGGGCCACAAACGGGGTCTTAGACCTCATCACTAGTCATCTACTGTGACAACATGGGTGCCATCGCCAATGCACAAGAACCAAGGTCACACAAGAGGCTGAAGCATATCAAGCTGCGTTATCATTCGATTCGCGAGTACATCGAAGATGGAGAAGTAAAGATTTGCAAAGTACACACCGATCCGAATGTAGCAGATCCGTTGACTAAAGCTCTCCCTAGGGCAAAGCATGACCAACACCGGAATGCCATGGGTGTTAGGTACCTTACAATGTAATCTAGATTATTGACTCTAGTGCAAGTGGGAGATCTGTTGGAGATATGCCCAAGAGGCAATAATAAAAGTGGTTACTATATATCTTTATGTTTATGATAAATGTTTATATACCATGCTATAATTGTATTAACCGAAACATTGATACATGTGTGTTATGTAAACAAACAAATGAGTCCCTAGTAAGCCTCTTAACTAGCTTGTTGATTAATAGATGATTAGTTTCATAATCATGAACATTGGATGTTATTAATGACAAGGTTATATCATTATATGAATGATGTAATGGACACACCCAATTAAGCGTAGCATAAGATCACGTCATTAAGTTATTTGCTATAAGCTTTCGATACATAGTTACCTAGTCCTTATGACCATGAGATCATGTAAATCACTTATACTTGGAAAGGTACTTTGATTACATCAAACGCCACTTGCGTAAATGGGTGGTTATAAAGGCGGGATTAAGTATCCGGAAAGTATGAGTTGAGGCATATGGATCAACAGTGGGATTTGTCCATCCCGATGACGGATAGATATACTCTGGGCCCTCTCGGTGGAATGTCGTCTAATGTCTTGCAAGCATATGAATAAGTTCATAAGAGACCACATACCACGGTACAAGTAAAGAGTACTTGTCGGAGACGAGGTTGAACAAGGTATAGAGTGATACCGATGATCAAACCTCGGACAAGTAAAATATCGCGTGACAAAGGGAATTGGTATCGTATGTGAATGGTTCATTCGATCACTAAGTCATCGTTGAATATGTGGGAGCCATTATGGATCTCCAGATCCCGCTATTGGTTATTGGTCGGAGTGAGTACTCAACCATGTCCGCATAGTTCGCGAACCGTAGGGTGACACACTTTAAAGTTGGATGTTGAAATGGTAGAACTTGAATATGGAATGGAGTTCGAATATTTGTTCGGAGTCCCGGATGAGATCCCGGACATCACGAGGAGTTCCGGAATGGTCCGGTGAATAAGATTCATATATAGGAAGTCATTTTATAAGATTTAAAATGATCCGGATGGTTCTATGGAAGGTTCTAGAAGGTTCTAGAAAAGTCCGGAAGAAACCACTTTGGAAGGCGGAGTCCCTGGGACTCCACCACCATGGCCGGCCAACCCTAAGGGGGGAGGAGTCCCAAGTGGACTCCCCTAAGGGGGCCGGCCACCCCCTCCCAAGGAATGGTGGGAATCCCACCTCTAGTGGGAGTCCTAGCTTGGGTAGGTTTCATGTGATATGGAAGGTTTTGGTTTGGGGTCTTATTCGAAGACTTGTAGGCCAACTCTTGGGTGTTCCACCTATATAATGAGGGCCAAGGGGAGGGGGCCGGCCACCCCAACAACACAAGGAGGCCGCACCCCTAGATGGCCGGCGCACCCCTCTCCCCAAACCCTAGCCGCCCCGCTCCTCCTTCTGATGTAGCCCCGCCTATCGTCGATACTACACCATGGCCAAGGAGTCCCCCAAGTGGACCAACAAGCGCAACCCCGCCTATCATCGACGCTACACCATGGCCAAGGAGTCCCCCAAGTGGACCAACAACACAAACCCCCGCCATATATGTCAAGGTGAACTCCTTCCTCTCGACACTCGACCTCGTCAATACCTTGGATGGAATGCTACCTCATGTCGGTGTGTTACATGTCATTAGGTACAAGAGTCATCGAGGAACCGGAGAGAAGGAACCCCCATGGTGCAAGGAAGAGAGAAGAAGAAGGAAAGAAGAGAAGAAGGAAGAGGACGAAGAGGCGGGAGGAAGAGGCCCAGCCTGGCCGGTCCAGGACCCGGTCAGACCGGACCCACAACCGGCCCGTCCGGTCCCAGGCCCGGTCAACCGGGCGCCCAACCGGGCGCAGCTCCCTCGTACCGGGCGAAGACCGGAAACTTCGCAGATTTCCGGTTTGCGCCCGGTCGACCGGACCCATGACCGGACAGCCCGGTCACAGGCCCGGTCAGACCGGACCCAAACCGGATCTGACGGGAATGACCCACCAAACTGCCTTAACTTATCCCTTCGCGTACCTGTTCGCCCTGGCTGGCCATGTGTGACTATATAAGTAGCTGGAACCCCTCCTTAGCTCTTTAGACTTGTTTTGAACTCAAACCTACCTTTGAGCTTAGTCTCCCTTGGATATCATCCCTCTGTAATCAAGGCACCTTGGTTGTTGACTTTGATCTTGTTGATTGAGATTCTAGTACTTGTTACTCTCTCTCACTCACCAAGCTCTTCCTCTCCAACCCCAATCTCTCTCCGGGAATTCTGCCCCGTGCCTCTTCCTAGGAGATTCTATTGGCGTGGTCCATCGAGCCACGGAGGTAAGCATCGGGTGTATCGGGTTGGTGTGCGTGCGTGAGTCTCGGAGTTCCTCGTGCCCGTCGTGTTCTTCGTGTTCCTCGCGTTCTCCCATCTCTCCCCTTTGGTTTCAAAGTCAATCCGCCAGATCGGGCCACACACGGGGTCTTAGACCTCATCACATGGTATCAGCAGCCTTTGGTTTCCGCGGATTTGACCCCCCACCCATCCAATTTCGTCTCTAAAATTTTTTCCCCAAAAATCCCCAAAAATAGCCCTAATTTGCCTCTTGACCGATCTGCGATTTGGTTGCGTTTTGAGTGGTTTTGGTCCATGGATTTGGTGTTGGAGTGCTTGATCTACTATCTCCCCAACTTTTAGCCCCCAATTCCATAATTTCCCTTCGTTTTGGTCGATTTGGCTTGATTTCGCTAAAGAACAGGAGAGAGAAAAACTGTGCCCCGCGAAATCCGGTCGACCGGGCGCCAACCGGGCCAGTGACCGGACAGCCTGGCACCAGGGCCGGTCAACCGGGCGCCAGACCGGGCGCCAGACCGGGCGCCAACCGGGCGCCAACCGGGCCAGAACCCGGTCAACCGGGCTGTAGACCGGGCAGGCCGGTCCAGGGCCTGGTCAACCGGGTGCCACCTCCACCACCACCTCCGCCAACCACCGCCACCCTCTCCGCCGCCGGCAAGCCCCGCCACCCTCCCCAAACCACCGGGAAACATCACCGCGGCCCCATAACCTCCGCCGCAACCGCAAGGGCATCGACACCACCCACCACCGGCTTACCACCGCCACCGCCGCCAAGCTACTTTGACCCATTTCTTCCGCTAACTTGTGTTTGCTTGTTCCGGTTTGAGTGCCTTGTTTGTGAAACTAATCCGCAGCTACGAAGCAAGCGACGACATCCGCGGCACCCCGGACTTGCAACCGTACTCTTGACATCACCACCTTCATCGCAAGTTGTGTGTTCATCGCCGCCTAACATCTTAGGTATAACTTGCATTCCCCTTGTAACCCCTCTTCTTTTGCGATCTATCCTATCGAGCATTGCTTATTGAGTGTTGCGAGACATTGCACGTGGCCCCGATTGTGAGGTGTGTGTGTAGTGTGGAGTCAAGCTTCTAAGCAAAACTCGTGTGGCAAGATAGCAAGAGCGAGCTAACGCTAACATAGAGCGTGAAAAAGAAAGAAAAGCACCAAAAGAGTGCAAGTGCCATCATACATACAAAAGTGCACAAAGTGCCACCATAGATACAAAAGAGTGCAAGTGTCACCGTATACAAAAGAGTTACAAGCTTTTAAGAAAAAGAGAGAAGAGAAGAGAGGTCACGTGTGAATCTAGTTGTCTCTCCGTTTGCAACCAAAGCTTTGCCTCTCCTTGTGTTAGTGTGACACCGCGCATCCTGCTTACATACACTTTTCCGCTCATTCCTTGGTCGCACTAATCCCGTTTATCTCGTGGGTGCGTTCCATATCTTTCTGTGTTTATAGTGATCATCGCTTTGACATTTGGATTTTTTGGACCTTACCCACTTTTAACAACATACTCGATCTTGGATTTGTCTTTTGGCTTTCCACAACACTCGCCTAACACCATTTTTGCTAGCTTTTGCGTGTGGTTTTGCGTGTGTCCCCGATACACTTGATCTTGCTTTCGGCTTGGTGGATTGCCCCAATACTATCTTACCTTGGTAAGAGTGCGAGGTAGTCTCCTTCCACTAACATACACCATATAGATCTTGTCATGCTAACATGTATAGCGACGAAGAAGATACGGAGGAGTACATGGAGCACTTCGAGGAGGATACCTCTTCAAGCACCGCGGATGTGGAGGAACATGTGGAGCTCGACACCGAATCTAGCTCCGCGAGCATCGCCGACATCTCGGACATCGAGGAGCTCGACAACGACCATGGCTCCCCAAGCATCATCGACATGGACGACATGGTGGAGCACCACCTTGCGGACGACTTCGACGAGCTCTACATCGACAATGGCTCATCAAGCATGAACGACATGGTGGAGCAACGCCACGCCTCCGACATCGACACCATGGCGGAGCCTCACCTTGTCACCTACTTGGCCAATGGAGCTACATATGAAGATAGAGGACCTCCACGATGGCACCATCATATGGATCATCAAGAGCGTCCCCATCATGAGCGTCATCGACACACTTCTCCAAGCTCCACAAGGCACCACAAGCAACATGCCAAGCCACATGAGCTATCCTCTAGGCATGTCAAGGATCGTCATCGATATACACCTTCTCATGATCGTCGTTGACCACCACCGTCGCATGGCTCCCATCGACATATGTCACTCCGTGATCATCGCCGACACAAGCCACCCCATGAGCGCCATCGACCAACATCTTCCACGGATCTTCGACGACACCACTCAAGCCATGGTGATGATGCACGAAGACGAGATCCTCGACATGAAGACGACAAACACCATCATTCGGTGTCTACCACTCCAAGGATGGCAAGTGGACATCGCGCATACCTTCCTCATGAGACGACTTACACCTCTTGTGCCACCACCACAATGGCCTCTAGCTCGTCATATGCCTATGGACTCCGATGCTACAAGTGCAAGCAACAAGGCCACCCTCCACGGGAATGTCCCAATCTCCTATGTGAGATATGCAAGGCCAAGGGTCACATGGCATGGCAATGCACATCGACGAGCACCGACATGCTCCACCTCGACGAGCTACAAGCCCAAGCCACCAAGAAGCCTACGGCGCACACGCTTCAAGATGAAGACCTCCAAAGCCAACGCAAGGATGATGTGGATCCGAGCCTAGCTCTCCACGACACGACGGCGCCACCGATGGAGGACGACTTGGGAGGCGATGGAGTTGAGATGGTTGAGCATGGGAACTTCCCTTCAACCAAGGAGGCGCATGGAGATGAGAAAGTCGAGCCTACTCCTATATGCTTGATCGATGAGTTGGTACCAATCCCATGTGAGCATGAGAGCCACTTAGCCCACTTGAGTGAGAGTGATAGTGAGTTGAGTGACTTCCACCCCATATGTGAGTTTGAGTGCTTCCGTTTGGAGGACATGAGTGATACACAAAGTGAGTTGAGAGAGGTAGATGATAGGTCCATGGAGGACATCGCTTTGGCTAACACCTTAACCTCTCCCTCGTTTGTGTCTTCTTATGTTGCACTAGGTTCCACGGAGGACGAGTTCCCGCTCATGGAGACGATGTACATGGTGCATGAAGATGATGATATCTCACCATGCTTGCTCCAAGATGGACATGTCGACCACATGGATCCTCCTACTTCCACAACACCTACCTCAAATGAGTCGGCCTACAAAGGTAACAACATAGGTGTTGATGATGCCATGATCCCACTAGTGGACATGATGACTTATGAGTGCATGCATGATCTTGATGATACATTTGCTACGTCACATGCTACTTTCATTTTCCCATGCGATACTTTGCTTGATAACATTGTTGATCATGTGGAAGTGAATGCTTGTGATACCATGTCCATGCCATGCTATGAGAGCTTCAATTTTTCCACCATTGCTTGCAATATGTCGACCACTTGCTATTTACCATGTATTTCTTGCAATGATAATGACAAGGATGACATTAGCTTCCGCATGCTTTGTCCAAAATGCTTACACCATTCCATGATCCTTGCATCCAAGATTGTGAACAATTGCTCTTTCTTATGCTTGGTATGCAAGAATGCTTATTTCATTGTTCACGAGATGGCCCCAATAGCCTTCTCACTTTTTAATGATCATGAGTTACCACATGCCATGAATGCACCTTCTTGCCATTTGCACCATCGCCATGCATTCCATACTATCTTGATTGACACTAATGGTGATGTGCACAAGACTTGGACCATCATGATGGATGATGTGTTCCTCTACCATGCACACACGCTTTTTGTTTTGCTTCTTCCATGTGTAGGTACACGGACGACCGCTTCCACCGCCATGGAACATGAGTTGACGAAACGAGCAATTGAGAGCTACCCCAACAAGGGCCTTAACCATGGGATTCACACCAAAGGGTATGTTCCCAAAAGCCTTCGCCCTCGTGTGTGTTTGGCTTGTCTTGTCGAGCCTTCGGTTTGGCCCAATTCCTCGCCACCTCTTTGGCCTCTTATGCAACATAGCTTGACACATCTTGTTGGCACAATGGTTGTTGTATGTCTTGATGCTTTCATCATACACTCCGACAATCTCATACATGTGAGAGACACCTTATGCATCTTGTGCCACATGTCACACAAAAAGTTGCTCTTCTTTGGATTTCTCGTTTTATCTATGGCATTTGAAATGGATTCTTCGACACTTGAGGATACTCATACTTGGCTCACGCCAACCATACTTTCCCAAGCTAGAAGTTCCCATCTCTTTGCCATTGCACATAACAATTTTTCCCCAAATTTTGCCGCCGACACTTGCCTTTTGTTTGTTCCACTTGTTTGGGACAATGCTACACCACACATTTTTGACACCTTACAACTCTTACATGCACAAATTTTTGCCCTACCACATTTTGGATACATCGACACTCTTCTGGTTCCCATTTTTGCCAAATGCCTCTTGGAGAAACGACTTGATGCTCCGTGTTTTATTGAGAGCCTTTTGTTCGCCGATCACAAATTTGGCATGCACAAGCCTTCCTTTCGCAAGTTGTTTTTCCCCAAGCTCTTCTTCGACCGCGACTTTATTCCTCTACCACAACATGGGACAAGCGTCATGGACTACACCGTCGGTGAGGAGGAACAAGAGTCGAGGACGACTCTTCCCCAAGGGGGAGATGATGTAGCCCCGCCTATCGTCGATACTACACCATGGCCAAGGAGTCCCCCAAGTGGACCAACAAGCGCAACCCCGCCTATCATCGACGCTACACCATGGCCAAGGAGTCCCCCAAGTGGACCAACAACACAAACCCCCGCCATATATGTCAAGGTGAACTCCTTCCTCTCGACACTCGACCTCGTCAATACCTTGGATGGAATGCTACCTCATGTCGGTGTGTGTCATTAGGTACAAGAGTCATCGAGGAACCGGAGAGAAGGAACCCCCATGTGCAAGGAAGAGAGAAGAAGAAGGAAAGAAGAGAAGAAGGAAGAGGACGAAGAGGCGGGAGGAAGAGGCCCAGCCTGGCCGGTCCAGGACCCGGTCAGACCAGACCCACAACCGGCCCGTCCGGTCCCAGGCCCGGTCAACCGGCGCCGCAACCGGCGCAGCTCCCTCGTACGGGCGAAGACCGGAAACCCGCAGATTTCCGGTTTGCGCCCGGTCGACCGGACCCATGACCGGACAGCCGGTCACAGGCCCGGTCAAGCCGGACGCATGACCGGACAGCCCGGTCACGGGCCCGGTCGACCGGACCCAAACCGGATCCGACGGGAATGACCCACCAAACCGCCTTAACTTATCCCTTCGCGTCCTGTTCGCCCTGGCTGGCCATGTGTGACTATATAAGTAGCTGGAACCCCTCCTTAGCTCTTTAGACTTGTTTTGAACTCAAACCTACCTTTGAGCTTAGTCTCCCTTGGGTATCATCCCTCTGTAATCAAGGCACCTTGGTTGTTGACTTTGATCTTGTTGATTGAGATTCTAGTACTTGTTACTCTCTCTCACTCACCAAGCTCTTCCTCTCCAACCCCAATCTCTCTCCGGAATTCCGCCCGTGCCTCTTCCTAGGAGATTCTATTGGCGTGGTCCATCGAGCCACGGAGGTAAGCATCGGGTGTATCGGGTTGGTGTGCGTGCGTGAGTCTCGGAGTTCCTCGTGCCCGTCGTGTTCTTCGTGTTCCTCGCGTTCTCCCATCTCTCCCCTTTGGTTTCGAAGTCAATCCGCCAGATCGGGCCACACACGGGGTCTTAGACCTCATCACCTTCTCTCCCGCACGCTTAGCGAAGCTCCGCCGGAGTTCTCCACCACCACCGACACCACGCCGTCGTGCTGCCGGATTCAAGAGGAGCTACTACTTCCACTGCCCGCTGGAACGGGGAGGTGGACGTCGTCTTCATCAACAACCGAACGTGTGACCGAGTACGGAGGTGCTGCCCGTTCGTGGCGCCGTGATCAAGATCTTCTACGCGCTTTTGCAAGCGGCAAGTGAACGTCTACCGCAGCAACAAGAGCCTCATCTTGTAGGCTTTGGAATCTCTTCAAGGGTGAGACTCGATAATCCCCTCGTTGCTACCGTCTTCTAGATTGCATCTTGGCTTGGATTGCGTGTTCGCGGTAGGAAATTTTTTGTTTTCTATGCTACGTTATCCTACACATAGGGCCCAATCTTGAAGTTGACGGTGACGGTATGTTGTATCTTGACGTTGCCCTTGTCACTTAACCATTGGACATGGTAAGGATGAGGGTGCTTGCGAAGTGTGAGGTTGAGCTTCTCACACAACCCGGTGCTTGCCAAGTTGTGGCAACTTCCTCCATCGATGATGACCTTGATTGACTTGCCACCAATTCCGGCACGGGTTTGGAAGATGTTGCAACGTTGGTCTTCCATAGCTTGAGGTTGAGTTGTGAGCACCCTTGTGACCACAAGTGAAGGGCTTGGGTCATGCATGCATAAGAGAGGGTCTTCTCCACTTTCTTCATCATAATCTTCTTCATTGGCGACGGCGGCTTGCACAAGCGCTTCATATTCGCCTTCACTTAGCGTCTCTATGTCGCCATTCTCCATAGTAATCATGACCTTGGTGTTCTTGCACTCAAAGGATTTGTGGCCTTGTGTGCCACACTTGAAGCAAGTGACATTAGAGGGTCCCGTAGAGGCCTTTGAGGAGGCGGTGGAGGACACCGTTTGCTTCATGCGACTTTGGATATTCGGTTGCTTGGATGGCGTAGAGGATACGGCGGGCTTGGCACTTGTTGTAGGAGTTGTTGTAGCGAACTTGGAGGTGAAGTACGACTTGGACTTGGAGTACTTGATGTCCTCATTCACTTGGCGCTCGGCCTTGGAGGCTTGGTGAACCAACTCAACCATGTTGGAATATTGTTGGAACTCCACAATTCTCTTGATGGGGTAGTTGAGTCCATTTAAGAATCTAGCGATGGTTTGGTTCTCGGACTCTTGGATGTTGGCTCGCATCATAGTTAACTCCATCGCCTTGAAGAACTCCTCAACGGTCTTGGTGCCTTGCTTCAATTTTTGGAGTTTGTTGAAGAGGTCGGTCATATAGTGTGTTGGGACAAAGCGAGCTTGCATCTCTTCCTTCATCTCTTCCCAAGTGTCAATTGGAGGTTCACCCTTTTATTCCCTTAGAGTGAGTACTTGCTCCCACCAAGTGTTGCCGTAATCTTCAAACTCAAGCGATGCCATGGCCACTTTCTTGGCACCGGAATAGTTGTGGATGCGGAAGATCTTGTCAACCTTGAGTGCCCATGAGAGGTAGGCCTCGGCGTCGTCTTCACCCTTGAACTTGGGCATGTTGAACTTGAGCTTGCCGAACATGTTCTCTTCATCTTCCAAGTTTCGCCAGCGAGGATGGATGCCTTCATCTCTTGCGGCTTGAGGTGGTATAGGAGGTCTTCCACGGCCAACCATAGCATTGGGTTGGCGGTGGAGTTGAACACTAGCTTCACTTGGTTCACGTTGATGCTGTTGTTGAGGATCTTGACGAGGTTGTTGGCGATGTCCAAGGATGGCCCTCTCATCTTGATCATGTTGCAGTTCTCCTCGACCCCGTTGGTCATGGCGAGGGTGGTTTCGGAGATCACGCCTCGGTGGATCTTGATGACCTTGGTCTTGAGCATCAACATGTGCTTGACGATGAGGTGCCGGTTCCATGTTGTGGATGACGTTGTCGTGGGGTTGGTCGTCATGCCCATGGTGGGCATGGCGAGCCGCTTGATGACGATCTTGGTGAAGAACTTGTTCTTGTGGAGGACGTTCATGAGGACGAGCATGGCGATGGAATTCTCCTCGCCTTGAGTTGGAGCGAGAGTCTTCTTGACGAGCATGCGGGCGTCGAGGTCGATGATGGTCTCCATGCCTTGAGTCGGAGCTTGAGGACGTATGGCGATCATGAGAGTAGTACTCTTGTGACGAGGTTGATGATGATGAGGAAGTAGAGCGATGTCGATGTCGGCGGCCCAAGTTGTTGATGGCGCGCTCGAGACTATCCATGCGCCGCTCCATGTTTGCATCATTGGCCGTCACTTGGCCATGCAAGTTGTCCATAGCTTCACGAAGTAGAGATATATCTTGGTTCACTTGGGAGAAGTTGTGGGCCACTTCTTCATATTGCTCGTCGATGTGTGTCTCAAACAAGGTGAGTTGCTCCTTGAACTCTTGGCGTTGTGCCCATAGATTGTGTTGGGTAGCCAACCGCTCGGTGTTGCGTAAGACTTCATCCTCCCGAGCTTCGTCTCCGTGCCTATCCATGATAGCAAGACAAGAACTATGTTGTTGATGTTAGTGGAAGAAAACTACCTCACACTCTTACCTTGGTGTGATAGAATTGAGGCAATCAACCGAACCGAGAGCAAAACCAATTGTATCGGGTACACACGCAAAAGCTAGCAAATATTGTGTTAGGTGAGTGTGGTGGAAAGCCAAAAGATGAAATCCAAAATTAAGTGTGTTGTTAAAAGTGGGTAAGGTCCAAAAATCAAGTGTGGAGATCACTATAAACACGGAAAAGTTGTGGAACGCACACACGGGATAAGCGGGGTTAGTGCGACCAAGGAGTGAGCGGAAAAACAAAAACCTATATGCAAGGTGGTGCTCGGTGTCACACTAACAAGAGAAGAGATCAAAGCTTGGTTGCAATTGGAGAGACAACAAGATTCACACGCGGCCTCTCTTCTCTTCTCTCTCTTTTGCTTAAAAGCTTTGTACTCTTTTGTATATTGTGGCACACTCACTCTTTTGTATCAATGGTGGCACTTGCACTCTTTTGTATGTATGGTGCTACTTTGCACTCTTTTTGTGTTTTTTGTTGTTGCTTTTTCTCACACTATGTTAGCGTTAGCCTCGCTTTTTGTATCTTGCCACACGAGTTTTTATTATAAGCTTGACTCCACACTACACACACACCTCACAATCGGGGCCACGTGCAATGTCTCGCAACACTTGATAAGCAATACTTGATAGGATAGATCGCAAAAGGAAGAGGGGTGACAAGGGAAATGCAAGTTATACCTAAGATGTGTAGGCGGTGATGAACACGCAACTTGCGATGATGGTGGTGGTGGTGGTGGTCGGCTGTGGTGTTAGAAGGCGTATCCGGTCTGGGGGCCGGTCTGGCCGGGCCTGGGGCTGGCTGGTCCGGTCGGTCGGCCGGTCGGCCGGGTTCTGGGCCGGCCGGTCCGGTCTGTCGGCCGGTCAACCGGTGCTCAACCGGCTGCGCGAGTTTCTCTCTCCTGTTCTTCCCCAAACCAAAGCCAAAAGATCAAATCGAAGGGAAACGGAGGGATTGGAGGCTAAAAGGTGGGGGAAATAGTAGATCAACACTAACAACACCAAATCCACGGATCAAAACCACCAAAAACTCAACAAAATCGTAGATCCATCCAAAGGCAATTTAGGGCTATTTTTTGGTTTTTGGGAAAATTTTCTATAAACGAAATTGGGTGGGTGGGGGGTCAAATTCGCGGTAACCAAGAGCTGCTGATACCATATGATGAGGTCTAAGACCTTGTGTGTGGCCCGATCTCGCGATTGACCCAAATCCAAAGGGGGAAAAGAGGGAGAGGAGGAAGAACACGAAGAACACGAAGAACACGAAGAACAACACACGCACGCCAACCCGATACAATCGAATTCTTACTCTCGTGGCTCGATGGACCACGCCAATAGAATCAACCCGGAAGAGACACGAAGTAGAATTCCGAGAGGAGAGATCGGTGTTGGAGACGGAGACCGTTGAGGGAGAGAGAGTGGAGCACACTAGAATCTCACTCACAAGTATCCAAATCCTCAACAAGAGTAGCCTTGATTACAAATGTGATCTAACCCTAGGGAGACAAAGCTCAAAAGTAGTTTCAAGCTCAAAATATGTCTAAAGAGGTAAAGGGGGCGTCCTGGGTCCTTATATAGGCCTACAAGGCGACACATGGCGAAAAGGTACGAAGTACACGACTTAAGCAGTTTTGACAAGGCGTTTCGACGAAGCCGGTCAGGAGCCCGGTCGGACCGGCCCTGGGACCGGGCTGTCCGGTCCTGACCGGGCCTGGGACCGGATGGTGACCGGAGAGGGGTCCTGGAGCCCCGGGATGTCGCCCGGTTGGCACAAGCGCGAAACCCGGTTTGGACCGGGTGGCCCGGTCTGGGGGCCGGTCAACCGGGTCCTGGACCGGCCGGCCTCCTTCTTCCCTTTGCGCGCTTCGGGCGACGTCGGGTCTAGCTCCATGCCCATCTTCACGTCCAGCTGCTCCTCTCCTCCTCTTGACCCCGATGTGTCCTCTCCGGGGTCTTGATGCTCCTTGTACCTAATAACACAAAGCGTGTCGGCATGAGGTAGCAAGCCATCCAATGGGGTACCGAGATCGAGGGTAGTGAGGAGCGAGTTCACCTTATCATGTAGCGCTTTGACTCGAGCCCGTGTCATTAGTCCACTTGGGGGACTTGTTGGTCTTGATGTAGTGTCGTTGGCGGGCGGGGCTACATCAGAAAACGTACACTTATTCACGGATAGAGGGAGTACGTATATAACGAATAAATAATACTATGCTGGTAGCCTGACATGGCTTCTCAGTTTGGGCAATGAGAGTTGTTATTCAGCGTTGGTACCCATGTTGACATTTTTTTGTTAAACCTTTAAATAGCAGTCATTTCCAATGCATTCTCCATTGATCGTATTGCATATTATCCCCTCAAATTTTCTAAGCGGCAGATCTGGCATCCTGGGGTTGTGGCCCAAGGCACGGTACAGTAACTTCCTCCTCCAGCAGGCCAACAAATCACAGTGCATCACATATGAAGCAAAACATACAGCCCAGAACTTCAATTTGGAAAAAAACATGGAATTTGAGATCCCTCCTCTAGTGTAAAATGGCAAACAAACACAAGGATCCCACGCACATTATATCAGGACTCTAGAACATCAAGAACCAAACATATGCCCCAGATAACCAGCTGTGAAGACATTACAGTAGACATAACATTTTATGGTACAAGAGGAATCGCCTGGTCAGGTGGAATCGATGAAGGCTATAGAACTGATACACCACTTTTATTTGGCTGTACAACTGAACATATACAGTCAATGTTCCCCTTCCCAGAAACGCTGGGGAATGAATGAAAGGAATAGCACACCTAAACTAGATACAAAAGGGAAATAACAACAATGAGTAATTATACAAAGAATTGAGAACTGTGACAACGGAAACACCACGAATCAGCCAGATGGTCTATGGTAGATATGTTTTGTTCTTGGATCCACAATCAGGCCCCTATCACCATTCACCTCCAGATCATGCCTGCAGGATTATTTTCATAAGAACAGTGTCTTTCATAGCTCCGTAAAAATGTGCTAGAAGCAAGAATTACTTACTGAAAGACAAAATCTGGAATGGTTAATTGTTCACGTGGCACGTATCTGAACAGCTGCACAAGCCTATCGACATATACAACTTTCTTCCAGACCTAGTTTAAAAACACGATTCTAAACCTCAAGCAACATATTAAGTGATTAAGGAATATCAGTATGGTGTGGACTGAGAGATACCTCTCCATCAACCAAAACTTGCATCGCCAGAATAGCTGATCTCAACCCCAATGTTGGGTGAAGGATATATATTCCCTGTTACAGTGAAAACTGTTAGAAGAGCAAACTTTTAACAGATAAATAGGATACATAGCGCATAAGCAAGATACTGACATGAAGGTTCCGCTGGTGTTTCCGGCCTAATATTTGTTGTATCCGTTTCATGAATCCTAAATCTGGTTGCCTGGACATAGATTAAGAAAATTCCTTGAATAAACTCATGAGGGTTTAAAACCCTGAAGAGATTAACAGGTAGAGGGTGCTATTGCATTGACGAAGATTGGTTACCAAATAGACTGCCACATCACGTCTTCTATCACGCAGGATTCATGGGCGGACCCACACGGAATTCATGCTGGACCCGAGGCTGTGTCCATGAGTACTCCAATGGTTCTACCATGTGTGTGTGTGTGTGTGTGTGTGTGTGTGTGTGTGTGTGTGAGAGAGAGAGAGAGAGAGAGAGAGAGAGAGAGAGAGAGAAGAGAGAAAAGAGAGATGGAGAGAATAGATAAGCAAGAAATTTAATCAATGAAATGTGGATCCAAGGTGATGTGGCAGTTCATGTTAGCAACCAATCCACACGGGCATGCCATGTATGCAATATACTCTCCAAAGTCACCCTAGGGGTTTATTTGAACAGTTTGCACAGGTAAGGGGGGGGGGGGGATATCTAGATTTCCCAACCACAAGGTTATGTTGTCCCAGCCCAAAACTTCAGGGAATCAAGTAGACTGTTTCTTTTATCAAACACTTACGGTTGCAATGACGCTGCAGAATGGAGATACGCAATTGTATATGGCTTCTGAATCAAAGGTTCAAACTCCTGCAAAGAGATGCTGCTTTTAGAATGAACTTTAACTCATCTTTTATAGTTTGATGTCTTGTTTTGTCTCTCTCTTATCGTTGCCACAAAAATAAGACTTAAACTATAAAATACGAACTGAATACTAACAGGAAAATAAAACTTAAACTATAAGTCCCAGGAGGCATAGATATGACTCTTTCAAATACAATATTAAAAAAAGCACATTCCCTGAAAATCCATCCAAACATTACTGGTGTCTTACAGTATACTTGTCTCTAGTTTAATTTGTTTAGAATCAAATCTCAGTTTCATAAAAATCGTTATACAGAGACTTCGAATAAGAAAATTACTTGGGTTAATTGCTTCCATGTACATTCGTAGTTCGAAAAAAACCATAAAATTTATAGCATCAATAGTATATTCTGTGCTAGTGGCTGCCAATGCACATATATAACAAGACATGCCTGACTTAAGAAATGCAGAGAGCATAGAAAACCCTACACTATGGTCAAGCTGATCAAACTTTCTAGTCCTAATCATTAAGTATCTGCAGACAATTGCAATCCAGGACTTCATAGTTGGGCTGGGGCTGGAGAAGTTCTGGTTGGCAGCTTTTGTTTCAACTGCATAATTACCTTCACTACATGTAGAACAAATCGCTCAAGATCCAGGCAGCGAAGAAGAAAGTGTGCACCAACAACAACCATAACTGGGCGCCCTTCAATATCAACTCCAGCGAGATAACTGCAATTTGTAGGGCTCATCAGAACTGCAGGCAACAAAATACAGTGGAAGAAAAGATAAATCATATGCAAAGATAAACTACCATAAGAGGAGGCAAAATAAAACGTCATAACAACAAGAGAAATTTACATACATTATTTTCATTTCAGCAATCTCTGAAAGATTAAGAGAATTTGCTTTAGCAAGGTATCGTGAATGAAGTGAATATTCCTCAGCAGCAGACAATGGAGGGAAACCTATATCACCATATCCAAGCAACCTAGAGTAATTAAATCCCTTTTGAGCTTGAGAAGATTTTTCCCACTGCTCCTTGCGTCGCAGATCCGGGTCTTTAATTAGTGACATAAATGAAGGATCCAAATATGAATCCAACTTGAAAGTACCCCTGTTGAATAAATCAGCCAAAATTAGTTGAGCAATATTGTACCTAAATAAAGACCTTTTGAAGATAAATTGTAACATGTAATCAATAAAATAGATAACGTAGTAATTAAGTAAAAATTAAAGTACACATAACTGACTAAATAAAAAGATAGTAGTGTCTCATCCATATGATGGTCTACACAAAAGATAGTCTTTCAGTAAAAACAGGACAATAAAGATTTGACCAATCAATCTGCAACAAAGTAAGACCAAATAAATAAAATTTAAGCTGCCTAACTGAGACCAACAAGGATGCATAATGCCTAAGCTAGAAGCCAGCAGCAGCCACTGATCTAGCATTTACCTAATATCGACAGCAAATGTATATATCACATTTAGTGTATGCGAAATTTATACTGGTTAGGAAAAATCAAGGTAAATGTTAAACTTTTTGAATTCACCTCTTCGATGCCAACCCAGAATCAAGTGGAAGGTCAAGTGAAGCTGTAGCTACTGTTCTGTCTGTTGCACCAGCAGGCAAAGGTCTTATTCTTATTTTCCTTTCGTCTATTACAGTTTCACCATTCTCATCGCCAACATCAGCTGGAAGTTTCGATACTGCAATTTCTTCCTCCTGCTTGTCCCGTGGAAAATAAAGTGGGAGCAATCTGCATAATGTTTTTGTTAGCAAATGTAAAAAATAAAATAATTTTGAGCTCCAACTTAAGCACCTTTTGTATATCTCAGTATCAGATGATGATGTAGTACAAAAAACAACACCCGCTATCTTGCCTTTTTGTTTCTCCAGAAAACGTCTAACAGTCCCTGAAGAGTAAAGTGAGTTAAAGCACAACAAAATCTTAGACATGTGAATTATTTATAGAGTACAAGTATGGTACAGTCATTTTCTTTTACAAATAAGTTCTTTTCTTTTTTTTACTTTCTGCCACTCATCGCTTCACCTCCAAGTGGAAACAATATATTAAATGGAGCGTGGCTAAAAGCTTCCTTTGTGTGTAAAACATCTTGTATAAAAAATCATAAATACAACAAGTACAAGATAGAGCAAACATAATAAGAGAACTCACTTATTGCTACATGGGCAGCTAGTTCACGAGGATAGTTTCTAGCTTCCGTGTATATGCAACCCATTGCGATGCTAAGGAAATGAAATGGAAGAAAAGTAGCGATATGTGAAGATTTCAGACAGCACAGCGCAAAGACCAAACATCACTTGTTAAACAGATAAAAGGATAAAAGATTTCAATTTTAACCCATAAGATGCCACAAGCTGACAAGTACCTTTCAAGGCCATTCTCAATGAGTAGTTCCAAACATGACCGGTAGCAGTGACTAAGTGCATTCTCCGCAGCTGTGTGATACTTGACAGCATATTTCGGTCCCACCGTATGGATGACCTTCCTACACCATCAATTGATGTAATATATTTTAGTATAAATAACAATGCATACAACACTGAATCAGAATAATTAATCTGAATGACTTTGCAAGTATGAAAGAACAATTACTTAAATTTTGAAAAGCAGATACAAACTAGTAAATGCCTTTCTTGTAAATTACATCTTTCCCAGAACTAGGAATTGTTCCAAATCCAAAGTAGTTTACAAGTAATTGAGTTATGTGAGTTGAATAATTATTCTTATCGTATAAATTAAACTGCACTGTATAAAACTGTAACATAGAGACACCACGTAGGTGTCCAATCCAGTAGAGGAGAAAAGTAAAGCGGGGTAGCTTTTTCACGAGTATAAGTTGTAATATTTTTATTAATCCGATGGATGAAACCTGACAACACTGGAGATGATAATCATTTGTTTAACTTTCAATATAAATAAAAGACTAATGAAGCACAGGTGAAGACTAGAAAATACAGTGATGTTGTAATTTCAGGCTTCAACAGTGTTTCCAGGATCCAGATCCGTGCACATGAATGTTGCAACTTGAGATGCATGCATTTTCTACTTGAATAAATGTAAACATGTATTCATAACTGAAACAGCACGCGGTAAGAGCCAAGGCTACCTCGCAGGAAGATCATATGCATTGGTCATCTTTGCCATCCCAGTTCGGCAGCCGCCCTGCAAAGCATGGACCAATAATAAAAGGTGACTTTACAAACTTCACAAATGTTCCCCTGGCTAAAAGTAGAATGGCAATTTAAAAAAAAAAAAGTAGAATGGCTGGTCCTGAACTCCTGATATAAGTCAAAGTCGTACCAAGGTGGCGCATTCCTCCGTGAGCCCCGAGCCTGCTGCGGCGTGCAGCCCAGGACTGCTGTGCCCCTCGTCCAAGCTCTACAGCATTCGCAGAATCACGAGGTTAGCGCCGCGACTAGAGCACTCTGCAAGTAGCAGCAAGACATAAGAAGAAGAGAATGGCAACCTCGTTGGTGGAGTTGACGACTGCGTCGACCTCCAGGTTCCAGGGGTGTCCACGCCAGAGGTAGATCCTGGAGTTTGTCTCGTGGTCGACGGGGAAGCGCGAGGAGCCGCCGCGGGCGCCGCCCGCGTCATCGCCGGTGAGCGGGTCGGAGAAGGAGAGGAAGGAAGACGCTGCGGGCTCGGATCCGCCGCCCGTGGCTTGGGCGGCGGCGGACGAGGAGTTGGGCGCGTAGAGGCGCTGGTCCGGGTCGCTCCAGCGCGGCACCTGGTCGAGCGTGACCGCCGGCTCGATGCCGCCCACGCCGGGCGCCATGGCGGCCGCTGCGGCGGAGGCCGCGGCCGGCGGCGGCGAGCGGTGCTGCATGGAGGCGGAGGCGGAGGCGAGCGGGCGAGAGGTAGCGGGGGCGCTGGCGTGAGGCCGAGCGGCCGTTAAGAGGCGGGCGCGAGACGGAAGGAGCCAAGGACAAGGAGGCGTCGGAGGAGATCGATGGGAGACGACGAGAAAGAAACAAAAGCGTCCACTAGGCAATGACATGTGGGGACACGTACCTTCGTTTTTGGGGCACAACGCGTGTGGGCGTAGCCCACGTGATACAGCTCGGACGGATATTCGGAGCCGTGCTGGACTGGCGCCACCGCTAGCTGACATGATCCCCTCGCCTGTGTAGAGGTGTTGACGTGGAGGACAGCACGGATGAGGATGTTGTGGGACCCGTGGCTGGTGCGGTCGCTGCGGAGGTGCAGGAGAAGGTTCGGAATCGGGTGGAGCCGGGGAGTGGAGACAAGTGAGGCAAGTCCGGACCAGCATGGGCCTCGGGGATCTGTCCTCAATTCCTTGGATCGAATCAAACAACAGTTTTTCATCATATCTCTCTCGTCTACAAGCTGACTACATGTTCCGCGAAGCCACGACAAGAAGAATGTGGGAGTGTCCGTTTTTTTTTTTTTTTTGCTTTCCAATACGTACTATGAGGTGCTACGATTATGATGTGCATATGCTATGGTATCTTGCTTAGAGCATCTCTAACAGAGTCCGAAAAAGTGCAAACCGCATAAGTGGTTTTCAGTCTTCCGAAAACGAAAGTTCGTTCGAATTTGGCAGTGGCGCAGAATAGAAACCGTAAAAATGGAACTGAAAACCGGAATTTGAAATGGCGCGGGTAAATTCGGCGATGATCATAGTTCGACATCAAATTGATGCTCCGATTGAGCATCAAAACTTACATTGTTCGTAAAATTAAACCTACATTACTGGTACACCGGCGGGCGCTAGTTAGCTAAGCAAAATGCGGTCAATATAATGACCTACGAGCGCGGCGATGCCGGTGGTGGCGCAGCGTTTCGGCGGCAGAGGGCGCAGACGCTGTCGTCGATGATCTTCACGCGTCGTCGGCGTCAAGCTCGACTATTTCGAGCTTGACGCGGCGGACGCGGGCCTCCCGCCGGGCCGCCTTGTATTCACGGACGAAGCGGACGGCTTCCGCCTCCTCCCGGCGGAAACGCTGGCGAGCCTCCGCCGCGCTGATGGCCTTGGTCTGCGCGAGGACGGCGTCCTCCTCGTCGCTGTCGTGGACATAATCCCCGACGGAGAAGGTGGGCGACCGCGCGGGGACGAGGTAGGCATCGTCGCTGCTGTCCGCGACGGGGAGGCGCGGTGCGCGGCTTGACTGCCCGGACGAGGAGCCCTCGCCGGCGTTGCCGTACCTGGCGAGCTTCCCTGGGGGCGTGAGCCCCCAGTTCGTCCACCGGCAGGCGCTGCGCTTGCGCGCGCCCTCCGACCGGTTCCACTCGCGCCGCTCCGCGTCGGTGCGGAAGACGGGTGGACGCGGCGGCGAGTCACCGCCGCCCAATCCGGCGGCACTGACTCCGGAGCCGCCACGGGATGCCATCGCCCACGGTCGGCCGGTGGATTCCTGCCTGGGGCTCGCTGGATTGCTCGCCGGAGATGGTGCTTGGCGGCGGCGGAGGGAGAGAAACGGCGGAGGGGAGTAGGGTTTGCGACCCGAACTCCTCTCCGCGAACTCTTTTAATAGGGGCCGTTCGGAGATTTGTTCGGGCCCCTGAACTTATTTTACGGGCCGGCCCATCTATTCGGTCACTGATCTGCGACACATTCGGCCCGAACCCGTAAATCCGCCGGAAAAGTTCGGTTCCGGCGGGGTTTACGGGTTCTGTTAGAGATGCTCTTAGAGCATCTCCACTCCTTTGGCCTCCCTACGGCGAAATCCAGACGAAACAATCGCCGGATTGGACGAAATTAATTCGTGGGAAGAACCATATTTCCAGTCGTCCACCCGGAGTTCGGCGGATAAAGTCGAAATTCAAACAAAACGAAGTCCCGCTACAAATACGTCCAGATCGGCAAAAGGATCAGCCACAGATCGGCGATCGGAGGGAAATTACACTGAAACAGGGGCGTCGGCAGTCCCGTCTGGCACGGCGGTGTCTGACGGCCCAGTTTCCTCACACGCCGTGGTCAAAGCGGCGGCCGATGTCGCTGCGGGCGCAGTCGACATCGAAGCGGCGGCAGTCGATGTCCTAGACGGTGAGGGCGAAGCACTGGCCGAAGTGGGTCGGAGGATGTCGGTGCGATGGCCCTCGTACCAAATCCTCGTCTCCTCGTCTATCAGGTGTAAGCCCCAGGAGTAGGAAAACCCAAAGCGCGCAGGTACGATGGGTTTATGTGCATGAGGTCACTACAAAGGACCGTGAGGTCGCCTCGCATTCCCAAGCTTATGGGTAGGCCAAGCAAAGCTCGACACGCCCATGCACACAACACCCACCTCATAGGCTCACGTTAGGCTTTCCAGGCCTGAGTGCTACACCTTTCCTGTGCACTTCAAACATACACGCACGGTGCACAAGGTACTGTAGGATAACGTAGCATAGAAAACAAAAAATTTCCTACCGCGAACACGAAATCCAAGCCAAGATGCAATCTAGAAGACGGTAGCAACGAGGGGATTATCGAGTCTCACCCTTGAAGAGATTCCAAAGCCTACAAGATGAGGCTCTTGTTGCTGCGGTAGACGATCACTTGCCGCTTGCAAAAGCGTGTAGAAG